>NW_013525102.1:5982483-6033560 GCF_000836215.1 Papilio polytes
GAGTTATGCCGTAACACACATAAAAAAAAAATAAAAAAAAAACATACAGACGAATTGAGTACCTCCTTCTTTTGGGAAGTCGGTCAAAAAAAATGAGTTGCCCATTTGTTCTTCCAGACTATCCTCTACATCTATGTCAAAATTCATCGAAATCCGTTTTACCGTTTAGGCTGCAAACTGAAACAAACATCCATCATACTAAACTTTCGCATTTAGAATATTAGTATGACTAGTATGAATTATTATGATTATCAGACACAAAACAAGCGCCGCTAGCCGGTATAATCAATCGAAAGCGACAAGTTGCGGCAGCGCACGTGTGCGTACTGACAATGTCCCGTCGAGCCCTAGCACCACCAAAGCTGGCCCTTCGCACATACTAATTTAGTCCGTGACTTAGATCCTGAGATAGGATGGTTCTTGATATCGATGAGAATGCCAACTCCAGTGGAAACCTGGCATTAGACCAATGTAATTTTCACTAGTTAAGTATTATTTATCTTTTTTATAAGTGTTTATAATTTTAAATTGAATGACAAAAATTCTGTGCGTTAAGTGGCCGGACAATAATTGTTTCTGAATATGCTTGAAAAAACTTTTAAAATAAAGAAGTTAATGAAAACGAAAAAAATTGTTTAGCTTATATGTAAGAACAAATCAAGAATGTAATTTTAATTGCTTAATCAAGTCAACGTAACTACTCTATTAGTTTTTAGAGACAATCTATACAATCGTTTGTCTCAATAAAGATTAATTAAAACACATTCTTGTAACAATTTCATTGGAAACTCGATCAATTCTTGGACTTCCCTAAAGCTACGCTACAACTAACTACGACACGTTTTAGTAAACTTTTAGTACCGCGTTGGCTCTGGTAAGGGAAAGATGTGTCGTTTATTTCTCTTGAAATGCGCGTGTTTATTTACGAAAATATTATTAAACTTTAAAAGTAAATTTTAATTTCTTGTGTTAATACTATGTGCTTTGGATAATGCGTAGATTTTTAACGTTTATAATTAATTTATTTATATGTTTAATTTGTGTTGGAAAATGTTGACAAAGGATCTTTATTGGAAAAAATGTTGAAAGCGTCCCGTGCGAAGTGGACTTGCTTTGTGTTGCAGTTTTTTGCTATACATTTATTTGTTGCAAAAGGATTAATAGGTAATTACCATCACACAATATTTAAATTAAAAAATAGTGGTTAAAGTTATAATTAAGAATTTTCTTACATTTTTTCGTTTCGTTAAATATATTTTTTCTATCAAAATGTATTTAAAAAAAAACTACCTATTACCCGTAACTCTCGTCTGATAAAATTGGAGGGTCTGTTTGTAATATCAAAAGAAAAATTCCATATTTGGGGAAGATGATGTTTTGTGTTAACGAAAATCGCATATAATTTTTTTTTGTCTGTTTTGCTGTCTGTCCGCAAGCCGAGTTTGTTCCTGGTTATCTCTAAAACGGATGTGCAGATTTTCAATGATAGCTGACATAGACGGGCATGTTATTATGTGCCCATGCCCCAGTGAACGGTGAAGTCGAGGGAACCAGAGGGGGTTTAGTGGGTAGGCTCCACGTTCCTACCCTTTTGGGCAGGAATGTGGAGAGAGTCCCACATACCCTGTGTGTCTTTCCCCAAGGCACCTGGGATGCGTAACGTATTCCCCCTCTTAAAAAAAAAGACGGGCATGTTATACGCAACATTTTTTTCTTAATATTGCGTAGACGCAGTCGCGGGAAACAGCTAGTCTGTGCTAAATTTCAGAGAGATCCAATTAGTCTTTCTGAACTTATATGGTAACAAGCATTCACCCTTTCGCATTTATAATATCAGTAAGACTTATTAATGATTTGCTTCTTAAAGAACCCATCAAAAAATTAATTATTTAGTAATTGGATAAATATGAAGCTACGAGTAGTTTGTTTCAAATTGCTGTAAGTAGGTTGACGAAGGCTTCTCAGGTAATATGTAGAGCGTCGGTTTACCGCATTATAAATACTTTACAACTTCACAGGGACGTTTACTAGAAACGGACGAACAAATTGCATTGTCGTTTATAGGTAGCTTTCGCACACGTCTCTGTCTGGAATTAAAAAAGAACTTTGTTTAAAGCCTATGTGATCTTCCAGACTATGTTCTATATCTGTATCTAATTTTATTGAGACTCGTTAGCAGTTAATATTACAAACTCTACCAATCATCCATTCATCTATACAAACTTTTCCATTTATAATATTGGTGAGATATTAAGGTAGTAGTAGTAGGGGCTACGGTTTCCGCAACTCCACGACTAGCGCGTATTTTGCGTGAGAATAGGACATGGAGATATGGAGATATTAAGGTATTTGCATTCAATATAACGATATTTAAACAGCAGTAATGATTGTTGCTTTTTCATGTGTGTATCTCACGAAACATGTTATAAACAACACAAATGTTTCCTATCCCTGGTCCCCTACCCAAGTACTTGTACAAGATTTAGAGTCACTCTTGTGAATAAAAGTGAGAGTTTAGACACGCCCGGCTGTATCCCGGGGGGCTTTATACAGATCTCAATATGACACGATCCAGGAACACTCCAGGTTTTCACTATCAAGGACATGTACAATCGGGGAATCTGACGGTGTTGTACTTTAAAAGATACAGTCGTTTTAACTTTTTTCCCACATTGAGACAACGGTGAGTTTTTAAATGTCTAAGAAAGATTGGGTGCACTGCTAATTGCTTTTTAATTGTAAGGAATAAGGCAAGTTTTCTCTAAGTTTTACATCGCGAGATTTCGCCACTGTATAAAAGTGTCATCAAATAAGAATACAAGTGGCCGAATTCTGAAAGGAATTTCAAATAATGTTCAAACGTAGCTTACAATCTGTCAGACGTCAATAATTTAATATCACACTTATAATGTTAGTAAGATAATTTGTAGCGGCCTTAGCGTTTAACACGCTGTTACAAAATACATCATCTTAATATTTAGCCAGAAACAATTGAAACTAAAAATTAAAAATTAAAAGTTTAAAATGTATTTTAGTGGAAAGCAAAATTTAACAGATTACTGTTAAAAGCTATTGGACTTTTTAATAAAAAGTAAAAGCATGTAAACTCTCTAAAACTTACTTTACACTGAGATGCATTTTTCCACCTTACTTATTTCATCACCGATGTGATAAAATCTATAATTATACTGGTGTTATACTGATCTTAATGAGACGTAATACACGAGCACACGTCTATCGTAACTTATGCTGGGTTTCTGAAATTTCCACTTCTTTTGTCATTACCTATCGACTCATTAATACTAGGTTCACCTATTTTCAACGGATTAAAACTCTAGTTACGTATGTAGTTCGGTATCGCATTTCATGAATTTATCGAACCAAAAACTAAGGAATGATTCAACATAGCTGGGAAACCGGCTATTAATACAAACAATAGTTACAGGTGTCGCTTCTAAATAACAATTTTAATAACTCAAATATCAGACAAATTATCACCCCCTGTCATAAATTCTAATAAAATTCTGTAGATGATTATTTCGTATAGCTATTGCATCACTAAAAGGGCCATTTTTTCTATAAATGTAAGGGGAAATAATGTGTTATTAGAATGGCCGCGTAGTTGAGGATTTTCTATTGTGTGTATTGAATAGTTTCTCAACACAGATGTGCGGTTTTAGTTGAATTTGATACCGTTACATGTATACGCATAATTTACTGCATTTTGTTTACAGAGCGAAATCTCTGATTTATCAAACTGATCTTTCTAGTCGCATCTAGTAAAAACATCTTTGTATAATATAATAAAATTGAAGTGTCTGTTTGTAATATCAAAAGAAAAATTCCAGATTTTGGAAAGATGCTATATTTGCGTTGCTAAAAACGAAAATCGCATTTATAATTTATTCGTCTGTCTATCTGTTCGTCCACAAGCCACGTTTGTTCTGGGCAATCTTCGCAACGGCTGGGCCGATTTCAGCCGGACTTTCACTTATAGGCTAATTTTTTATCTTAATATTGTGTGGACGAAGTCGTGGGCAACAGCTAGTTTTAAAAATAAAATTATACTTTATAACACACTCTTACGTAAAGTTCAATGACTTAAATTATGAAAGGTTTCACGCCTACCAATTTGTTAGCTGCCATTCAAAAATTATGTTTTTAAACCATTGCCCACCGTTACCTAAAATGCCTATAAAAAGCACACGTCGTTAATCATAACTACACAACGCTAGAGTAACCGCCCATTGGGGGTCACTTCACAGTTTTTGATTAATTATGTTAAGTTTTATGGTAAGAGCTTTTGAATAAACATATGTTAACTTATCGTAACTTATGTTAATGGTTATTTTATGTTTGTTTTAATTTTCATTTGAGGTTATCTTTTTGGATATCGATTGGTATCTTATTGACATTGATTTGTTACAGACTTTTTTGAACAGTTTTTTTTTTAATGCTAATATTAAAGGGGAAGGTATGTTTGTTTATTTGTTTGCATTGTAAAGACTTTTAAATTATGCAGACGAAGCTGGAGCGGATCGCTAGTTTAATCTTACTTTTACTAATGCTATAAATGCGAAAGTTTAGATAGATGGATGTTTGTTAGAGTTTGTAGCCTAAACTGCTGAACGGATCTCGATGAAACTTGGCATAGATTTAGAGGATAGTCTGGAAGAACACATAGGCTACTCACTTTTGTCTTTTTCTAATTCTACGCGGACAAAATCGCAGGCAAAAGCTAGCATACATATACAATTCGTTGTACGAATTCATTTGTTTTAAAAAACAAAACAACGTAGATGTTTGCAATTATAAAGTAAAATCTCCCAGTCAGCGATCTTCGGTGAGTATTGGCCTCACTTGAGCGCGTTCCGACTCTTGACAAAATGTTGACAACCGCTTCACAACTTGTCCTTGTGCAGATTCTTTTGCACTTTAGCAAATTGACAATTTTTAAAACTTTAGCTTTGTAAATATAGAAGATATAATTGACACGTTCGATGCTACGGTCACGCCTAGCGAGTTCACTTTCTTAAGTAAATTGTTGTTGGTATTGATTGTGTTAAAAATCTTATATCAATAGAACTTCTTTATTAATATAGCGCCAATAGCCTAATGGCTTGGAGTGCAGACTACCGATCTTGCGGTCGAGGGTTCGAATCTCGCCATTCGAGTATGGTCGTGAACCATATCCTAGCACAAGCCTAGAGCTTAGTTGAAATAGTTAAAGGAAATTTTAGTAAATTAACAAAAATCTACCAATATTAAAAAAAATATTAGACATTATTGATGGATAATTTCCAGAAACAGTTTTTTTAATCTTTACAATTAAATTGGTTAAATCAAATAAATCTTAGTAAATAAAAAGAAATCTATGTTATTTACCTATGTAATATTTTGTTTATCGTGCCGAGAAATCGTTTTATTTATTAAAATGATGAAAATGTGGGTCAGGTGTAGATGAAAGTTTCCACATCACCACACGACACGAGCACACGATACTTCACAGTTAAAAAATTATTTTTTGTTTTTATTTTATTATTTATTTGAATGAATTTATTTCTGATGCGTATAAAAGAACAAGTGCTTTTATTCGCGTAATACAAAAAAACTTTTTTAATAAGTAGCCATAGTGAATTTCAATTACCGTTACATTACCAAAAAATTGTAAAATTGGGACTAACTACGGAACTTTTTGTCATGTTGTCCCTTAGTTTTATTTGCAGAAATTAATACTAAGCATCTTTTTAAGCAACCATTAAATAACTCTGATTATGGTACAGAGACAATGGATACGTGCCTACACGGAGTAGATGCACCCTTGATTTAGATAGGGCTGAACCCCTCTAAGAACACTTATGTATTTGTAAGGCGAATTGATTTTCTCGTATTCCCTCTAAAAAGCGAGCTATCTTGTGATGAGTATATTGTTTCACGATTGCATAGTTTAAAACGTTCTTTGGCTTTTTTAGTATGGTTAAAAAATATAGTGTCTTTATTTTGGTAATATATTAAATTGCGACTTTAATTTTGACATTATTTTGCGTATTTACTTAATTTATGATTCGTTTTGAGAATAAACAATTATATTGTAAATTTAGAAACTAAAAAATAACCTTTTTTTATTACTCTTTGCATCAAAACTTTTTCCTTATTGATAGTTCTTCATGTAATTTCACACTTCGCGTCAAACCTTGTGCAACTATTTGTTCCCTTTTTATTTGCATTGCTGTCAATAAACACATGCTCTTGGGCTGCTGCGAAAGCCCTTCAAACACCAGAGATGCAGTCCCCGAGTTTAAACGGAATTAATAGAAAATGGACTCTACTTCCTTAGATTAGGGCTTAAAATTGTTTATTCCATAATATTCGCTAATACCCAGGATTAGCTGGGATAGACCATTTTAATCGGAACTATGATTTTCCCAACATTCTGAGTTAAGGACTTTGACAGGGTAGGTCAATGGTGGCTGGTGATTATCGACAAAAGGAATTTTGTTATGACCGGTTGCCATGGTAATATTTGGGTTAAATTGCAAATACAACGGAGCTGTATTAAGGTATTTGAAGTATACCGTGCGAGAAAAGGATAGAGATATTTGAGAACACGAATGAACATTACGTAGATTTTGAATCGTTCTTTTCCTTTGAAAACTCTTACGTATGAAGCATCAATATTTTTTTAAGATGTTTAGTTAAAACTTATATATTGAAAATGGTGTGTAATAAAAGTGGTTTTTACAAATTTAATTTATCTATGAAATGCGGCGGTTAAAACACTTTTATGAATTAACTTTGACACAAAACATGCGACAATATTCTATGCATGAACAATAAAGTCCGTGCGGGAATGCGAGCCTTTTCAATTTAAATACTAGGAGGAATTGCTTTCTTTAACTGTCACGAAATATTTACGAGCTTAATCCTAACAAAGGGTGTAATTGCAAAGTTCTTTGAAATATGATTTTCAATCAAAGCATAGCAATGGAAGAAATAAGTAGAAGGCGTAAACAAAAATAGTTATTTTTTGCTCTCAACTAAATTGAGGCACCTAAACGATTTATGTTCTAGCCAACAGAGGGCGTAATTTATTGATCGTTGGGATTAACTCATAGCGTTCTGTTCGCATGTAAATCTGAACACAACACGTTGTAAATCTGATAGCATTACAATAAGACTCTTGTTAATAGTTCAAAAATAATTAGTGGCACTTAAGAGATTTATTCTAACAATATATCTTCGGATAAAGATGGATTGTAAGATGTGTTAAGGTTAGTTTAGCCGTCAAGAGGTTACATTTAAATTATGATATAGTTTGTTTACTGAATTTCCATGTTAATTATATTATATTTCTTTCTAAGTAAGAAAGATTATTGTAACATTGATTTTTAGGTAATAAATAGACATTTTAGATATTTGATAGATTGTAAATTATTCCAATTTATAGCGAAATCTGATAGAAATAATATCATTTATTGAATTTTCTTCTTTAGGCTTAATTTTCCTTTGTTTAATTCTGACAATTTTCTTGTCCTAACACATTTTTTTAAAATCTTAATGTCTTCTATTTTGTTCCAGAAATCGTAGAAGAACAACGTTGCTATGACAGCGAGATACGTCTCACATGTCGAGAACTTGACAGCCATATTGCGATTTTAGAAGCTTGGTATACATCCTTGGAGGACTATAACCAGGATGTGAATACGTCAGAAAACTATACTGTGAAAACCGAAAACGACTCAGAGTTAGATCGAGTGTATGTGTATTCTAGTCCTAAACACAACGGTGTGTACGAACTGAAGAATCATTCATTCGAAGTGAATGTGAATGAGAACGATACATTCAGTGAGGTGAATGAAACAATGAGTACAGTGGATATGAGGATTGAATTTGTGAACGGTAGTGATGTGTGCAACTTGTTGTCGTATACGAGAAGCTACGCGAGCTGGCACGATGGTGGCAGACGACGGCGACCTCTAGCGAGGGCAACGTCAATCAACCTGCGGCCACCACTCAGCTATCGGTGAGTTATCTTCGGTAACGTGTACAATCTCTTACAGTCTAATTACAAACTTTTACCGTCAGTCTAACGGTTGTTTAAATCTGTTGATTGCAGGAGATTTGAATCTGTTTTTATTAAGACAAATAGACTATCAATGCATGAAATAAAATCCACTAACTTACAGTTAAGCCAAAGATAAAATTCTCTGTATTCCCAATGCCAAAGTAACTTATGAACAACAATCAAAATCAAAATTGACAGTACCTCAAAAACATTACAAACTGTCTTTAAGCGGGCGCAAATAAACCTTTGACTAAACTATAACACAATTGTCGTGCGATTGTCGCTTGTTTCGCAGCTAATTTAACAGTTTAGTTTCAAAACTAAAAATCTAGAAGTGTGCACACATACATATAAGCTCATAGGAATTAAGGCGCGACTAATCAGTTGTGCGATATTTTAGTCAAAGCTGTGTGAGCACTAGAGAGCTAGTGCATTAAAATGCAGTTGTTTTTTAATAGTTAACAGCAATCATCATCAAAGATTTAAATGAAGAAACCGTTCTAATACTTTACAAATGCGGAATCATTAACCAATTATTTCATTTCAACGGGTTAGATTAATTTACATACGATGTGCGTACAAAGTTCGTCATAAAATTATCCAAATATGGCGTATAGGGCCGGGCTTGTAACGGTCCAATCGACCTCTTTGTGGCTGACGGCACCAATGTTTGTAGATGTAATTCGCTTTGATAAGCGCTTGTAAGAGTGTAAGATAATGTATCCAACATCTAATAAATATCCAAACAATAATCGAAATCTTTATCCCGCTATTCAAGATTGATTTTTACTTACAGTAATGTTACAATCTCCTTTAGGGCGAGCGCACACCTTTGATTATACTATCGCCCAACTGTTGTGCGATTGTCGATTGTTTCGCAGATACTTCAACTGTTTATTTACACAACAAAAATAGTGTAGTGTGCGCACCTCCATATAGGAAGCTCATAGGAAACAAAGCGCGACTAAATTGTCTGATAGTTTAGTCAAATGTGCGCGCGCTCAGCAAGAGGTCAGCAATCACAGCATATTTTCTAAATAACCTTTTTTTTTAATAAAAAGCCCTACACTTACGTCATGCTTTAGGCTACATATTTTCACGCCGTTAAACTTAGGGGGTAAATATTTTGGATAAAAGCCCTAACGTGGGAAAGAGACCATAAGTTGTTGCCAACATCAAGGAAGCAAGGTTGCTATGGTTTGACATCATATCTTGTCATTTTGACATTTGCAATTGATAACTTGACAAATGTGAATAATAAAATGATTTCTTTTATAATTTTATGCGGATGAAGTCGCATGGGAACAGCTAGTAAAAATATGAAATAGTAATAATAATCTCTGCAATATGAAAACTATGTATTAGAGTTTTAGCAACATAGCTATTGCAAGTATTGTTTAACTAGTTGCTTTATTAAAACAGCATTGATATCTCGACTAGCTAGAGTAAACAATTAACAACGATCGATTCCACACGTTACACTTTCCTTTCCCACTAACCGGTAGTTTATTGGTTCGTTAAAAAGGGAAAACCTCCTCAATATATCATTAACAAGTCGACTAGATCGCTTTCATTCAGGGCTGTGTTGCTTTCTAGAGATAACGTAACACTCTAGGGTTGCCAATTTCAATTTGGACAATAATTAAGTCGGTGAAAATACGATAATCAGCGACTTGACTTTAACTCTAGTCTCTATAGAGTATGACAAAAACATTTTAGCAGACGACAAAAAAAAAAGTATTTAATGGCTGATTTTTAACAATCACAGAGAATACAATACTCTGAACCGATGTGGAAACTAAATATGCTCCACTCACATTTAAGAATTCGAGTCATAAAGTTGACAACCCTAAACACATGTTTTATTAATAAACATATAATTTACTTGTGCGTCATTTTATTCTAGGGTTATCACATATTTGGGGCAATGAGATTAGAGATGCAATTGTTTTTGGACCATTGTCTATTGACGTTCTTATCTTGCGGTACTCTGTGTCATTTATTGTTTATTTTATGAAAATAATTGATGGTCATATACAACTTTGTTAATACTGATGTTTAGAACAACAAAATACTATATTTTATCCGTGACTTTACTCTCTTGGAATTAAAAGCTTAGTAGCCTTCATCTAAATTATGTTTTTCATCTGTGTCGAATTTCAACGAGATCCGTTTAGCTGTTCTGATACATACTCGTAGTTACATCCATCCATCCATCCAAACTTTCGCATTTATAATGTTAGTTAGTCTTTTATTATGGGACTTGATAGTTAGTTATAGCAAGTAACATGTATGTATAATTTTGTATAATTTATTCATCTGTTTTCCATTGATTTTAATAATTTACGTATATGTTTTTAACGTTTACATGATCGGAATGTAAACGAATTCAATTCATGTATTTCATATTAATGTTGCTTTTTATGTTAATTTATTTATATTATTGATATTTTACATTCAAAATGACCAAGATTTCACTTAAAATCTATAGGAAATGCGACATTAAGTCCCAAGTATAAGTTACCTAGACATAAAAGAATATATCATACTAGATTCTGCTCGCGGTATCGTGCATGCGGTTTGTAATGGTGAATATTTTTTTTAAATCAGTTCAGTAGTTCAGGAGCCAATCCAATGTAAGCCAACAAATTACTCTTCTTTGTAATAGTTAATATATCACATACCCCATCTAATATTCTTAATCAAATGTTCTGTCCAATAAACTTCATTTCCTTGTCCTCGCCCGTCAAACAACGTGCGATCGTCATCATTTCCACTTCTTATTGACTTTATTTTTAAGCCAACAATGACGCAACTTTCTGTCTGGATGTACCAATGTCAAATGGTAGATTGACTTTGATCTGTTGTCACTATTTCTGTATTTTTAACTGATGGTTGTAGATGTTGCTATAACAATTTTGATGGTCAATAATTCTTAAATAAATAACAAGATTGACGCATTGAAATAGGCCTTGGTTATTGATTTCATTAACACATATTTTTAACTAGCTGTCGTCCGCGACTTCGTCTGCATGGAATTAAAAAACAAAAGCAAGTCTTCCAGACTTTGCTTATTTATGCTAAATTCTATCCAGATCCGTTTAGGCTACAAAGTCTATCAAGCATTCATCCATCTAAACTTTCGCATTTGTAATAATAGTAAATTTTATGGAAGTCAAAGAATTGTCAGAATACAACTATAGTCAAACAAGGATGTCTAGCCTAGTGAGACTAGGTTGTGCATACAAAGTGGGGGCGCTAATGAGCTGTTCTAATTTAGTTGCACTGATACCTACCAGGTCAGAGACCTTCTAGTCTATGTAAACAATTTACGCCAAAACAATTGACAAGCTGACAATCTTATCCATTACGCGGTTATCAAAGAAACATTTCAAGCATTCAATATAAAGGAGTCATTGAATATCAAATGATAGCGAGTGGTTGACCTATAATGGGCTGTAAGTATAGCGGCTAATGAAGCGTTTGTTGAAGATTTATAGCAATCGTGGTTAGCGAGCGAGATGAGATGAAAGACGGATTCATTTAATCTTATGCTAGTTTCACACGAGGACCGAACATTCAGATTTGAACTACGGCATCCTATGGTGATTTTAAACTTCAAAAAATATTACGACACTTTCCCGCGCGGTTTTATCCGCAGGAAATAATAACAACTTTATTTTATTACTTACATTTGTCAAATGTCAAAATTCAAACAAATGACAACCTTGCTTTCGTGATGTTGGCAGCTTGTAATTTATGGTCCCTTTCCCACATGATGGCTTGTCCGATTTATTTACCCCTTAAGTTTTAAAGCGTAAAAATACATAGCCTAAAGCGTGTCTGTGTAAAGAAAGAATTATTCAAAAATATGCTGTTGATATCCTACGCCACGTAGTAGTGTTTACGTTTCATTATAACTATTAGTATAGAGTATAGATAAATTGCTTTGATAGGCGAAAACTTGTATTGCGTATTTACCTCAATTCTGTAGGAATCAACAGATTTTTGATTAACTTTCTTTTACCAGAGATGCATTTTTTATTCACTTTGTTGCGTAAAATATCCACGGTTGATTGATAATTTATAGAAATCGATTAGTTAAGCTTTTATTAGATTAATGGAGAAACGTTGGAAATGATGCGACAATGGCTTGTTAACTGTCTATGGCGTGTCACGCTGTGCTGACCGAATTAGGAATTAGTTAACTAGTGAATTCACATTGATGAAAGGTTCTAAATTTTTATACTATCGTGTTTGAAAGTTTTCATAATAAACTCTATACTCTCTCTAAATATAAACTAGTTTACATTTTTTTTAATTCAGACTTTTTTATTTTATTTATTTATACAAAACACAATATTACAGTTCACTTATAATTTTTGAAATACATTTCACATAAATTGTTTTAATTAAAAAGTTTTCACAAAATAAACCCGCAATAAAAGCCAGTTTGCATATTCGGATATCTATGGAGTCACTAAGTTAATTGTTTCAAGAAGATTAAGGGCCTGTCCCACCACTGGCTGATAGAGGCAAAGGTAGCTTAAAAATGACGTTACTGTCAGATAAAGTAACAAAATCCGATATTTCCATCGCATGTTTGCTACGTTGGATTGTTATCAGCCAGTGGTGGGACAGGCCCTTAGGATTCCAAAATATGTCAACTTAACATCGATATGATAGGCATACAAAAGTTTTTTTATGTAACACAAAATATTGTCACAAAACAGCGATATTAAAAATCATTTAAATTCATACATTTAAATGATTCGACATTAAAACGAGCTGGCATTTTGCCAACGCAAATGTTTGTGGATGTTTAAAACTAGCAATCTTTGTTGTTCGCAGAAGGAAGTTCACGTTATCTGTAAATATAGACTGCCACTGAAATAGAAGTTACAACTCCACCGGATTTACGCGCGGGACGTTAAAAAACAAACAATCGAAACGAAATTCAAGAACAATTGTTTTAAAATAGCTAAAGCTCGCTACATACGGTGCTAGCAGATAGTTAAAACTGAACAGCCGGACTATTCAGTTAAAAACTTTAGGCGTTTCCCACCACTGGCTGATATAGGCTCAGATAGCTTTAAAATAACATCACTATCAGATAAGGTAAATAAATCCGATATTAAACATATTTTACACATTGGATTGTTATCAAATTGTACAGTTAAAGTTATCCCTACAGATGCACAGTTCGACTGTTCAGTTAAAACTGAACGTTTCTAGTGGGCCTTAAAAAGTGTAAAACGCATGCAGGCGTGGCCCTTGTGGGGGATAATGAAGTCATACAATAATCACTTTACAGATATTGATCTGTTTGCGTCGCAGAAAAAAAAAACAGAATAGTTCTGCACTTTCAACTGCTCGTAACACTACTCATATTCTTACTTCTCTTCTTCTTAATATCCTTGTGTAAAACTAGCATTAGCCAGAAAGTCTGCAAATAAGACGAGGAGATATTTTAAAAAGTGACTCTAAGATTAAAACACTATCTTCGTAAGACGAGCGAAAGGAACTTGAGCCCCAATTACGTTAATGAGGCTCCTTGTCTTGCTCAGAGATGTATGGTTCACTCAACGAGTCGGAGGAATCGATTACCATCAAGTTAAGTTAAGTGATCTTCGTGTAGAAATAGATTAAATAGTTACAGGGTCGTACTTTGGTTTAGTACATTTAATTCAATATATATCTATACTAATATTATAAAGAGGAAAACTTTGTATTTTTGTATGTATTTGTTACACGCAAAAACTACTGGGCCGATTTTAAAAATTCTTTCACCGTTGGAAATGTAATTTATCTGTGAGTAATATAGGCTATGTTTAGCATGATGGTTAGTAACTGTAAAATTAAGCATTTTGCTTAATTTTGTAATAACATGTATGTAAAATAATAAATAATAAGGGTTTTAGCCATCATGCATAGCTCTTACCCACGTTATTTTGTAAAGTTGAAGTGAATCGAGTTCAGTTTATGAATAGTGTAACCCTCCACGTGCAACCGACGGTCCACGTGTCCCCAGTGCGCAGTTTATATCAACAATCTGTTAAATACGACGCAATATTTGTCAATTATTGCGTAAAATGCTGAAAGATAAAAGTCTAAACGAGTTTCATTCAAACCTTTGTTTAAAAATAAGTTGAATTAACTTATGATTTCCAAATTAATGGCCGGTATCCCAGCTTTTAACTGTTCGTTACTGTTATTGGTTTCATAACTTCATGGAAATGCGTTTCCGAGCCTACCTTGAGTTTTATATCTTAGAAGTTCAACCTAATACTAATAATAAGCTAATCTTCTACTATTATAATAAAGCGTAAACACACACTTCTTTTTTGTATATTTTCGAATAACTCTTTTTTTAATAAAAAGCCCTACACTTACGTCACGCTTTAGTCTATATATTTTCACGCCGTTAAACTTAGGGGTAATTATTTTGGATAAAAACCTAATGTCGGAAAGAGACCATAAGTTGTTGCCAACATCAAGGAAGCAAGCTTACCATGGTTCGGCATCATGTCATCTCATTTGGACATCTGCAATTGATGATTTGACAAATGTGAACAATAAAATGATTTTTTTATAATTTTATGTGGATGAAGTCGCGTTCCCAGCTAGTAATAAATAAATAGAAACTTCAGCAACCCAGTATAAGTGATGTTGTCCTTATCTTGTATTTAATAAATTAAATTATAGAAAGTAGCATATAATTATACGTAACATCTTATTTTAACTTCAAACTTGACAATACAAACCCTCCTATCTCATGTATTATGAGTCTACAGGGCGTGATAGAGAAATATTTCACATCAGTTTTCATATTGTACGTACGTTTTATGATAATATTGCATTTTATGGAAAGTAGAGCTAGGGGCTATGGAGTCATAAAATATATTTATTAAGGTATAGGGATTATGCCCTCCAGCGTAATATTGAACCTCCGAAATACATTGAATTAAATATTTACAGAAACTTTTTGTGATCCTATTCATAAAAAAAACTTTGCTATTTGCGTTTTAAATACAGAGTAACACTTTAGATGGTGTTTGTTATAATTTGTGGCCCAATACTTAATGGATTTTGATGAAATTTGGCATAGATGTAGAGAATAGTCTGGAAGAGCACAAAGGCTACTTCCTATTGTTTGTTTTTTTCTAAGCGAACGGAGTCGCGGGCGAAAGCTAGTGTTTTAATAAATGTAAAAAAGTGTTTAATGCTATTTAGAATTATGTTTAAAATGATAAAAGATCGTCGAGACAATGTTTTGAGAATCCGCGAAATGTGTCACATTTGAAGTCAGACGAGACACGTTGCGCTTGGAACATTTCCAGGAATCTAACCTAGACAGTTGACAACACTGAAATAAATCATTTGTTCTCTGGTTTTCCACGAAAAAAACGTTGAAACTATTATATTTCAATTATCCGATAAATCATTCGCAGAGTGCGCGCACACATTTGACTAAACTATCGCACAATTGTTTAGTCGCGCTTTGATTCCTATAAGCTTATAAGGAGGTGCGCACACTACTCGATTTTTAGTTGTGCAACTAAGTTGAATGGACTGCGAAACAATCGACAATCGGCCAACAGTGTGCGCTCGTTTAGTCAAAGGTGTGCACCCGCTCTAAATAACTAACTGTCACGCCGACGAAGTCGGAATTAAAAGAAACATTAGTAGTCCATGTGTTCTTTCAAGTTGTCAACATCTATGCCAAATTTCAGCGAATTTCGATGAACGGTTCTAGAGCGTAGGAACAAACAACCATCCATCCATCCATTCAAACTCTCACAACTTATAGATTTTAATATTAAGTTTTCATGACTCAAAACCTCATTAACACCTGATTAATTACATGTTAAAAACCACTAATGAGGCGTGAGAAATTAAATTTAGTAACGTTGAAATTTCTAACCCCTCTGCCAGTAACCATATGACTGCCAACGTGTTCCCATGAGTGGGCTATTAGTGTGTTATTTATTGATAACATTCAAAGCAGACGTAATAGGTCTTATGATATTCAATTGTTTTGAGAAGTAAGTCACATATTAATTAAGCAAAACAACTTTTTAATTTTAGAACATTATCTAATCAAGGGTTACTTGCGAAGTTTCCATTTTGTGACATATGCAGAGGTCAGGTTGGTAGCAAATAAGAGATTGAATTTATTTTTAGAACTAAACCGGCAACTGTTTCTCTTCTATTCTAAAGCCTTTTGTAGCTTAACCCTTGTCACTTAAGTTTACACAAGTATGCACTCTGAAATATCTAGAAATAGATGGTTCGGTAGAAATACAAGAAAATCTTATCTATTCTCTTGCAAATATTATATTCAAATTGCATTCTTTCTTTTGAGGTTTATTTACATCTTAACAAAATCGTAAAGTATTAAACAGAACCTAAAATTATTTACTTTTCTATTAGTATGGTTATCATCCACTTGCCCTTATCCCTTACAGAGGGTCGGCACAGTATGTGCTGCTCTTCCATACATCTCTATCAGCCGTCATATCTGAATCCACTCCTTTCTTAAGCATATCCTCTTTCACAGAATCCATCCATACCTTCTTCGGTCTTCCTCTACCTTTATAGCCATCCAAATTCAATAACCCCTTCATTTTCTCTTAGTATAATAAATATCATAAAGTACCAAAAAGGTTCAGTCGTGATAGGAATTGACCGGCTGTAAATGATAAGGGTAGAGCCCCTCATCGTGTATCCCTAAATCAAAAAGATAGCATTTAGATTTATAAGATTAAAATGGTAAATGTAATAAAAATATTCTTATTGTAAACTAAGATCTACAAATAAAACGATAAATAAATATATTTGTATTATAACGTCATAATCATTATCATATCTGACCTAAATAACTGATTGTATTGACCTCAATAACATTTTATGTCCTTGTAGCAGTGAAAAGGTTACATTGACTAGATGCCAATAAGCTAACGCACGAGTGGTCACGGAACTGAACTTGTAAGTAATTTGTGAAGACATTGTACTTTATGTTGGACGTAAGTTCATACATTATTAATAACATGAAAAAAACAGGAATTTGCTAAGCAACAAAATATTAATAAAAGCTTTATTTATCCTTATAGCCTCCGATAACTAAAATAAAAGTTAAATCTTCCATATTACATTTAAATATATAACTTTAAACCAAGGAAAAGAAAGCTGTAAGCTTAAAGCTTAACAAACGCAAGCTAGTCATCAGCAAGCTTTCGAACAAGCTATTAAAACGAAGTTAGTTTTGCTCTAATTGCGTTCTTTCACGAAATGTTGAATGCATTTTCTGTTCTATACTTTTGTCCCTGAAATACATAAAGACTTCGTCTGACCTTTAAAATGCAAAGGAAATTAATTTCCTATCCAACTACGTTGCTAGGCAACGCTACTTGGAAACTCAGGTCAAGGACATGATTGCATAGTTAAGAGTGCGGTTGAAGAAAAAAATATACCGCCATTCTTGTATTCTTGCAACCTAACAATTCTATAGAACATTTTCCTGGTTTTTTCTTTACTCACTTGCCAATTTATGTTACAAAAAGTTATATAACTTTTCTAACAGACGTGCCAAAGTGCCTTGGTAGGGGATACATGTAGTCATTGACAAGTGCTTTCTCATGTTACTGCATTTGAAAAGTGGAGGTTACTATCTAAATGTGAAATACAGAGAAATGCATATACTTTATTCTTACCTGAAGTAAGAATGGAAAACAAGACTTGTCTTTGGAATGATTTAATGCAATTATTTGTTTTTAACACCTTGACTGCAACTGTAATTTTAAGGTGTTATAGAGAGCTTGTAGGTTTATTCAAGAGCATTGCAAGTGTTAAACGTTGTTTACCTTTCAGTTTATTTATTAAGTCTTTGAATTATACAGGATGTATTAATTTATGAACATATCTATAGACAGTAATACACCTGGAAGTACAGCTTTGATCTCGAGTACACATAAATTTCGATGCTTTGATCTCTGTACGGAATTAAATTTATTTTAATACTCAGGTACTCATAATTTTATTACATAAAAATTCTTTGATGACTATCGAAGTTGTATACGTATTTGAGTACTTTAGATTATATTATTGTGTAATAAAAATATGTTTAACATTGTTATTAATAAAAACAAACAGCAAAATTTTCATGAACCGCCATTAAACAATTATTTGGAAATCATAAATTATAATGGAAGTTAATGTATCGAATGCATAAACGTGGTTTTATTGATAGTAATAAAATGTTAATTTATGTTAAGATAAATAAATTTTAAATCTGTCTTTGACTTCAAACGAATATCAACACAACCGTACGTAGGTTTGCCGATACTCTTACCAACACTGACCGTCCATGCTTGTCTACTCAACCCCTTTAGACAAAGTGACGAGTTTTAACAATGGTAGAGCCCGCTTTAACATCTTCGCACGAATGGGCCGGCTCGCCCGGTGTAATACCACGACCACACAGAAAACAGGCGTGAAGTGGAAGCAATTCCGCGTTTCGTCTGATGAGTGTGGTACCGGAGAACTAATTTTAGTCCCTTTCCCTCTCCACCCTTTTCTTAAGAGGAAAGGATGGGAAGGAAAAGTGGATTTGATGGTGGAAGAGATGCATAGGAAGGGGAAATGTTCTCTTTATGTGCGTCTCCTCCTCCGTCAATTAAGGGTAGGCAACGCATCTGCAATTGCAGATGTTTATGGGCAGCGGTCGCTTTCCATTTTGGTGGTTTCAGGTGGCCGCTTGCTCGTTTGCCATCTTGTATTATAAAAAAAAGTGACTTTCGATTAGCGATGTCAATTGGAGAATCGACAAAATGTGACAAAATATATAGGAATCAATACAAGACAAGCACGTGACTTATTGAATGTTATTGTTCGTTCCATAGTTCCATACATTTTTGACTTTTCGATCGGCGATGGTGATAATCGAATGTTACTTTGTCTAAGGGGCAATACTGTCAGTTAACGCGTGACGTCATGTGATCATCGGCACAGCAGAAGCTTAGTGCAGAAGCAAGTGTAAATACACGAGTAACCTTAACATTTCGCCCACGTTGCACATACAAATTGACGTTTGAATACTCATGTCATTTGTTTCTTGAGTCTCATTTAGATGAGGTTTGGAGGTTTAAAATATTTCATTTTGTTTCCAGGTGTACGGGAGTCAACCACTGCAATTTCCTGCTGGAAGAAGACTACCCACCAGCGGTGGCTTGGCCACCTGGAGTGGTGTCTATTAAATACGCTTGCTTTGATGGTGAGTATCTTCATATCTTCTTTTAGGGTCTAAGTTTTTAAAAGTTTTTTTTTTACTTTTTTAAGTGTATTCCTAAGTTTAACTTTATACCGCGTATATTTTTAAGGCTTCTAGCATTTACAATGTTTTTGGAAAGTGTTAAAACCCGTAGAAACTTTGTAATTTAGGGCCATTCAGGGCCGTATTCAGGGCCCATATATTACATAGCAGATGTCAAAGAGGGCGTGAAATTGATTTGTGCGTTGGAATGTGACAGATGTGTCATGGCGGCGTTGGATCGGGACATCTGACGCTCCACAGTAATGAGTGGGATCCAAAGTTTATTGCCAAATAAGTATGTTTGCAGCGTATTCGCTGTTAATTGCACCGTAAATTCGGGATAATCCATGTTTCTGTGAATTTGATGTTATCGTGTACATGGTAAACAGCTGCTACAATGAAATAAAGGACAATTTATTTTGTTTGTGTCTCTTTGATAAATAATTGTAGAATGTCGTATGTTAAAATTGTATTTAAACTGTGACGAGGTTTTCAAGATTTAATAATTTGGTTTTAGTAATTTTTCGTAAATATAACAAAATGTAAATACTATTTTTCATATAAATATTCATTTAAAATAGATACTAACTCTGCATTTTTCTTTTTGGAATAGTCATTGTATCCCTCTTGGATACTAAACGCAATTCCCAAGGCACGTGCCGATTGATTCCACATTTAGGATAATCTACCCGCGTGTGAAACACCAGGGTAACCCATGTAGGGATTGATTTATTGCTAGCTAGTTAACACCAGGCGCTTTGCTGACTTGCATATAATTTATTGTAACAATTGTTTGATATCATAATCTTACTAATTACTAATTTTACTAATAATGTTATAAAGGCTTAAGTTTAGGTGGACGGATGTTTGTTTGTTAGAGTTTGTAGCCTAAACTGGGGAACGGATCCAGATGAAATTTGCCATAGTTGTAGAGAGTAGTTTAAATCTAAAAGTACACATAGTTATTTTGTTTAATTCCACGCGCACGGAGTCGCGAGCCAAGGCTAGTTAACAATAAATAAAACATTTATTATATGATAGAGTGAATATATTTGAAGTAGACTTTACGTAAATATCGGGTTAGACATTTATAAAAAGACAAACATTGATTTCTTGTAAAATCACAAAAAATATAGGCCGCACTATAATATTTGAAATGTTATAAATCTGCAAATAAACGGTTGGAATCGAAGCTTAAACAATCCCATGTTCCCACGTGCTATACTATTATTCTATCTAACCATATTACCCAGACCTCCCTTTAATATAGAACTATCTTACAAATAAACACCATGGTATAGTTTTATCTAACCTGGTTTACAAAGTTGCCAATAAATTGTTATTTTACCCCAAATATTTCAAAATTGGGGTGTTGATAATGGAGTGCACTTTGAAGGGCAAGTAGGCACGTGTTATTTGACACGCGAAATTACTGTATTTACAAGTAAAATGTGGGTTGTTAAACTATGTATTTTTTATTAAGTAAATAGGTTGGATCAGCAACACTAATAAAAAGTTTTATAAACACTATTTCTTCCTCTAGCTTTCGCTATACTACTAGAAGTTTTTATTTAGCAAAAAGTAAATATTATTAGGGAGAAAATTTTGCGCCGATATTTACTAATATTATAAATGCGAAAGTTTAGATGGATGGATGTTTGTTAGAGTTAGCCTAGCCATTTAGGATTTCAATTAAATTTGGTATAGATGTAAAGGATAATCTGGAAGAACACATAGGCTACTCACTTTTTATTTTCTTTAATCCACGCGGATAAAGTCGCGGGCGAAAGCTAGTTAAATATTTCGGTGTTACTGTTTTCATTTATGTTTCGAATAAGTTTTCTATTATCCTCGATACAGTTCTCCCACGACCCTGACAAATGGTATCGCTGGAACTAAAGCGATATCTGAAATGAGATCTCTAATACATATCGGATATTGAAGTTAAAATCGATGACTCATAATCAAGGGTCTGTATCTATTTACTAAAGTGATATTATACATTTTTGGATTAATAAAGAAGATGGATGTAAGTTGTCGTTAAAATGCTTTTTCATGTAAAACTTTACATTATTATTACTAATGCAAATGTTTAGATGGATGGATGGATGTTTGTTAGAGTTTCAAGCCTAAACGGGTGAATAGATTTCGATGTTAGTATAGATATAGAGGATAGTCTGGAAGAACATATACTTTTGTTTTAATTCCACAAAGACGGGGTCGCGGGAGAAGGCTTCTTCTTAAATAAAAACAATACTTGACAATGCAAGAAAAAGTGACATAAACAAGTGAATTGTCATGAACTTTCATGTGCTTCAAGTATGCAGATCTGAAAGTCTGTGTTTTTTTAAGCGACTGTATAAAAATAGATGTTTATCTAGTGTGTATGTGTAAGGGACGTGGCCAGAATGACCTTGGCTTTCGTTTCTACGTTGTAACTGTGTAACCATTATAACGACTGTACACATTACACGCCTCATTATTATCTAATTTTTGATGTGTAATTTGTGTGAAAAAGTTTATGAATATTATGACTTTATTTAGTTAAAACATTATGAGATGTTCATTTTTGAGATAAAGATACGTACACACATAAACGTTAAAGCTCATGTAACTGGCCAGTATTTTGTAGTTATTTTCGATTAAAAAAAAGATAAAATTTTACACGGATGAATGTTTATCGATAAATTCTTTACGGTACTAAATCCGTATAGAATTTAGTCTTTATTCCTATCAGATAATCCACGCTGCCGCCGTGCCCTATCTTGTTTGACAAAGTGCGCTATGCTTGATTATGTATAGTATTTGAACTTTATCGATTACTTTTCGCATAGTCCTATTTAGTAATTCTTTAACATCTATTTTTTTTATAACATTATGTGGCAAACGAGCAAGCGGCCACTAGAATCCGCCAAAATGGTGAAGCGACCGCTGCTCATAGACATCCGCAATTGCAGATGCGTTGCCTACCCTTATACGACGGAGGAGGAGACGTATGTACATAAAGAGGATAATTCCCCTTCCTATGCATCTCCTCCACCGTCAAATCCACTTCCCCTACCCAACCTCTCCTTATAAGAAAAGGATGGTAAAGAGAAAGCGACTAATTTGAAGTACTGTTTTAAGCAAAGGTTACATATGTTTGTAGTTTAAACTTATGAGGTTTCAGTATAAAAAAACATTTCGTTAAAAATAAAAACTTCAGAATATTATAGGAAACAATAATAACCATGTTAATGATACCTTAGAGCGGGCGCACACCTTTGATTAAAAAATCTCACAACTGTTCTGCGATTGTCGCATGTTTCGCAGCCAATTCAACTGTTTAGTTGTAGAACTAAAAATCAAACAAAAAATGGGACCCACCTACAAGCATTACCTTTCGGATAAAAAAATAATTATCAAAATCGGTCCACTAGCGGCGGAGTTATGCCGTAACACACATAAAAAAAAGAACATATCGACGCATTGAGTACCTCCTTCTTTTGGGAAGTCGGTCAAAAAATCAAGTACACACCTCTATATAAGATCATAGGAATCAAAAGACGACTAAATAGTTGTGCGATAGTTTAGTCAATGTGTGCGCGCGATCTTAATGTTACTTTTGTGTTTTTTTACGACTGACACGTTAGAAGTGCGTTGACTGGCATTATAATTTGGACATTTTAGTAATCACGTCAATGCGGTGAGTGGATGAAACGCTTCCGTCTTGTTTATGGTGTAGTTAAATGTCCGTGGAAACATTTAACGTCTATTCTTTGTTTCTATAAATGTTGATGCATTTATACAACAAAACATAATATCTAAACGATTTTGTGCGATTCATTCACCAGAAAAAAAAAAGATATTTTACTAGTATTTGCACGGTACTGGTCATTATTATAGGATTTATTTTGTGGGAACATGATTTCGGTATCGCTATGCGGATTATGTTCAATCCTCGAATGAGTTCGCGAATCACGAACCTATCAATGCGAAGCCTAAAGGCTAAAGGGTCTGAAATAAGGCATTTCAATTTATTTTTATAATTACTAAAAAACTACGTAAAGAAATTAACTGATTACTTTATAAAGTAATAAAAAATTAAAGTGCTTTACTTTAAAAATAAGCTCGCTTACTATACTTTAGTTATTTTTTAAATACATAGATGGCGTTATTTTCAATTACTATAGGTTTTTGTAGATTGAGAGCACATTCAGAAAATAACGTAATATCAAATTACAAACTATTAGTATGTATGAAGCAAAAAATAATGTTCACTGTCAATTACAGACTCTTTAGCAGTACATTACTGCAACCGGGAGGTGTTCGTTGCGGCGTCGGGTCCAGACAGCGAAGGCTACATACGGACACCAGGGTACCCGCACTTCTACGTAGGAGACGAGTGCCGGTGGCGGCTCAAAGCTGATCCTGAACAACGCATCCGAATCTCTCTACTGGATGTTAGCTTAAGAAGTGAGTAAATACTTTGCTAGCCTGTTGTTTAGGCTCTATAGACTATATCAGGGGTGGCGAACATTTATGTATCGAAGTGCCATTTTTTTTTAAAAAAAGAAAGGTTAAATGCGGTGTTAGACGTACCATCTGATTATTTTGACTGCGATTATTACGTCAATGCGATGGCACACCAATTTCATCCTTTTTTCGTTGTTTTTTATGATTTTTCTATATTCCAGGTATTGGTCCATTCGAAGAACAGTGTACAGATTTCGTGTCTGTGGTTGACTCGAATGGAGAGTCGCTACTGTCCACTTGTGAACAGGTGGATTTGCCTCTGAGGTTGACTTCCACGACGAATGCCTTAGAGGTTATAGTAGAAGCAAAATCTCAAGGCGCCTTTCCAAAGAGAGGCGTTTTGCTACATTATAAGAGTAAGAAATGAACGTTTTAATATTATTTTATAGGATTATAATATTTTTCTTTGTAAGATGTAACGAAAAGATCTTTACTTTTAGTAGTGTAAGGTGAAATTTGTAGTTTTGAAAATGTAGTGTACTTTTAACGCCATCTGTTGTGTAATAGTAATGAACTTTAAGGGTTTGCATTTTTGCTAAATTTATCAACGCCATCTGTTGAGTACCATTAAAATTTTTGGCTATCACTCGTTCTAGTAATAGCCACTAGATGGCACTAAACATTTTAAATCGACGACGTTTTCTTTTGTGCACGAATCGCGATTTTAAAAATGCAGTTTTTTTTTACTGTTTACGTAAATGTTTTTATGAGATTAAGAAAAAATATTTTTAGGTTTGGGATGTGTGACGTTACCAGCGCCATCTGATGGATACCTGGTGTACCGCAATGAAGATGTTGCGCATTACATGTGCAATGTGAACTTTGTTTTCGTGGATACGCAACAGAGGGCGCTGATGCTATGGTGCTTTGAAGATAATAGATGGAATGGGACAGTCCCTTTATGTATAGGTATGTGATTTATAAAATTAAGTTAACTTCGCCAGTAAAATATTTAATGTATACCATTCTTTTGGAGCAAATTCACATTTTTAAGTATGTTTTTTTTTACTACAAGTTTTAAAATACTCCACAATGTTATAATTTAAAATACTACAAAAATAATATAAGTGCATAATACGAGTAAGTTTTTAAATGTCTTAGGTTCCATGCATTTTCACAATTTAAATAAAAGCAACCTTTTTTATAAAGCTATAGCTATCTCTTTCAAAATCCTTATTATAACCAGCAAAAGAACGAGATAGCATAATTCGCAAGTTTCATTTAAAGGCTTGGGATTGTAAGCAAAACATAAGCCTTATTTCAACGGGATAGAGTTCTAATTCGTTTGTATAATTTCATTACTTTAACACTTAGGGCTTTTGGTTCAACCGCGTTTCAGTAAATACAATGGTATTCCGTATTTAGTCGCATAATATCTCGCGCGGTCAGTCGCCATAGCTCCACTTCGTTCGAACGACGTTTCTGTCACTTTTGGTCCAAGAAACCACGTGTCGACACACGAAGTGAGTTAACAAAATACACTTAATTTGAGTAATGTTATTTATTCATTTGATGTCTTAGTAATTTATAGTGATTAATAGTGTTTTATGTTCGTGTTGTAGGTAAGCGTTTCAGCTAATAATAATAATAAAAATATGATAAAACATGTAAAGAGGACCTATTAAATGACCTTTAAATTAAAAAAAAATATTGCATTTCAATAAAGATAATCATTAACCTATTTGTAGTTGATTACTTTTTTTACTTACTTTTTTATATCGTAAAATTAAAAATACTTTACATTTTAATAAATAAACAATTCGTTATTTAAGATTTGTCATTTCAATTTGATAAACACATTTTGTAATGAACACGTAAAATGCAAATAAACTTTATCTTGTTACGCTTTGAATAATTTGATAATTGGAATCGACAATGCTTGTTATCGGAACAATTGACATAAATTTTAAATACAATAAACATGCTTTTAATGCATCATACAATATTAGTATTTGTTATAAGATTGCTTAAATATTAATAATTTAATTTAAATAAAATCATGCAATAATCTTGTTTGATCATAACGTGTTATTAAAAAGTATACAAACAGAATTGGCGTCAGCTGGCGTTCTATTTTTAAATTTAG
Organism: Papilio polytes; assembly: GCF_000836215.1. Taxonomy (NCBI): domain Eukaryota; kingdom Metazoa; phylum Arthropoda; class Insecta; order Lepidoptera; family Papilionidae; genus Papilio; species Papilio polytes. The sequence goes on from NW_013525102.1 coordinate 6,008,461, forward strand.
CTTCACACAAAAATCGTCTTTTCGCCAGACGGAGTTTATTACGTCTTTTTTTTTAGAAAATGACCTTACTTATGGCCAGTTTGTTTCTTTTACTAAAATTCTTTAAGTATATTTAAAAATAAGATCGATGGACTGATTTTTAATTTTTTTACGTTTAGAATAAGTTGAAATCAGTGATGAGACAAACGATGAAAAAGTCACCTGTATTTTGTTTTTGGGACACATTTAAATAGCATGTTTATGTATAATTTTATGACCGGTCAACGAGAAATTTTACGACTTCTCCGTATTGAAAGGTGTTGGTCAACGTGAACCTTCCATAAATGTGAATAAATGTCATCAAAATCAAATTGGATTTCGAAAGATAATCTCGATTTTATGAAAGCACAAGATTACTGTGTAGCCGTGACTTTGGTAGATAACATGGTAGTCTACCACTATTCATTAAACGTAAATACAAATATTGGAGCAAAAAACGAAAAGAAAATTATGGCCAGTAATAAAACCGACGTGAAATTACTTGATCTATAGCGGATGAAAAAAAAACAAAACGTCGTTTTTGTTTTTCATTTCTCACGTCACTCCACTTCGACCCAAAGCCATCGATGTCAAACTCGTAGCACGAAGAGGTTGCTGTACGTTTTCCAAATAAGTAGGTACAATCGTGTAAATCAGCGGTCTATTTTGAAATAATTGCCTTATTCATTACTCGTTGCAAGGAGACAAACTCCGCCTCTTCCTACCAAATTAGATAGCAGTGAGTGTGAAGGGACAATAAAAAGGAACTAGTTGTGAATTACCGACTTTTTTCGTAGATACATTTATAGCAGCGTTGCATTGATGTTTCTGGCTGATTCCGTGTCTCGTTACAAAGTATTCAAATTGTACATTTATGGTGGATTGCCGCCAGTTTTCTCGACTGTGCCTACCTAACTCTTCAATCTTCAATGTAGTACTCGTGCTATTTTATATTGTTTAAAACGTGCAATGTTTATGGTTAGCGTTAATTATCTAAATTAATGTTACTAAATAATTACAAACATTGTCAACAACAAAGACCTTCAATTATTACGTGATAAGCACGTCCTCAGTGCTTAGTCAGCCTACCCCAGTTAGTTACGTTATCAGACCTCTGTGTCACAAATTCGCTCGCCTTTTGTTCTTGTATAACGCTGTCAAATTAAATTGTCTTAATGTAGCATGTGGAAAGTAATTGTAAATAATATGTCCAGCTGTGATTTGAGGTTTTTAATTTTATGAAAAGGCTTAGGTTTTTCGTTCTTCTGTCGGAATGCTGTAAATACCAATTAAAAAATGTTTCGTGTTTTATCAATCCGTCTCTAAAACGTTTTTAATATTTACATTTCATCTATGAAATTAAAAAGAATATAAGGAAATAATTATATCTAAGAGAAAAACTCCGAAAAAAAAGTTTCACCCTAATGGAAGAGACACTTTATTTTCAGGTATATGTGATTACTGTAAGGAAATAGTATTAGGTAAACTTTCGTTACTAATACATTTTGCTTGTCGGATCTGTCACGCATTTCGGCTACACAAGTTGTGGCAATCTGATTACATTTAGGGGGCACTAATGCGGGGCGCATTACACCCCCTCCCGCATTCGAGCCCATTTCCGGCTTACAAGCAATTACACAAAAGATCCCGACATCGCCACCGTCGCGTCGTCAACTTAACGTGAAAGTAATAATTCAAGACTTCGAATGAAAGCCGACATAAACTAGTGATGTACGCGAGGAATTTAATAATATCGATAGATGATAAATATTTTTTTTCCAAAATGTTATTGAAAATTTTTTTATTCTTAATTTACGAGTAGTTGGCAGTTTTATTTAATTATTGTTTTTGTGCTCTATTTAGTAGCTAACATAAGTTGTTAAGACATTGCATTTTCAGTAGGAAAGGTTTAGAATCTATGGTGTTATTTCAAGACGGACCAGTTTTTATATTAATAAAAGTTGTTTAGATATACACAACTTTATTGAAGTGATTGAATAAGAAACATCGAGAAAAAGATATTTGAAAATACCTTCCTGTTTAAGGTAGATAGTGTAGAGAAAAAAGGGAAACTATTATTTAAATAAACATATAGACCCGTCCATCACTAGTCGCGGTAATTAAACTCGTTAAATGTAGTCGCTGACACTTCGCAGAGCCCCGTCTGACGACCCCCTTATTCCCTTTACTGAACAGGGCTATGCTGAACAGTAAAGTACACTGTACTATTTAAAGTACAGCACTGTGGTACGGCATCGAGTTGGCAACTCTGCCCTGCGAATAAAAGGTCCCTGATTACAGTCTCGATACCACTGTTCGTTTTTAATTACAACGTAGTTGTGATATTTTATTTAATCACTTGTATACAAGAACAAAGCCATCGCGTGTTTTATTGTTGCCTTTCTGAATTGTTCTGTTAATGAACCTTACGTCATTGTCGTTAATATTTTATGACTCCTTACCCCTATAAAGAGTATTAACTAATTAAAGGGATAATTAAATGATTACTACGGACATATTAATATTATATTCAAAAAGGTACAAGAAAAAGAAAAATCTTTTATAATTTGTTTTTCGCGATTGCCTGAGGATTATAATGCCGTCTTTTAGCGTAATACCAACAAATTAAGGATGAACAGAGCTACCGAATTAAAATATTATTGTATTATAACAATGCTGTACAAGATTTTCGTTTTTATTACGTTTTATTTATTTATTTTATTTAAATACTGTTGCTGTGACTTTGCCCGCGTGAAATTAAAAAAATGATAAAAATTATAGCCTATGTTACTCACGCATAATGTAGCTTTTTAATGGTGAAATAATTTTGAAATCAGCTTAGTAATCTTTAAATTATATCAATACATAAAAAATATACCTTTTTTAAAATTAGTATAAATTAAAATTCTACGTAAAGATCGGCGTCAATAAATTCTGTTATCGATAAATTTTGTGAACAACACTATTTTACATTACAAATATATATAGTGGTTCCATTAATTAATGTGTGGCTCAAATTTTATTCCCTAGAGAATAAAATCCTTTATAACATTGCGTTACGAGCTAGTTGGTTCTACATGAAGGCTTCTTAGGACGCTGTTAATTTTGTGCCGTAAAGCAAGAGCCTCTTCAACACAGAGGCTCCTTTGGGCTTTTCTATTCACAGCTTCTTTGGCATCTACGTTAATAACGCAAAAGGACATTATAAACAACATTTTTAATATTAATGAATATGAAAAATCATACGTTAAACAGTTGACTACTTAAATCCTTATATTTTTCTTTAACAGGGCAAATAATGATTAAAAGAAATCTGTAATTATGAGAATACATGGTGATATTTGTTTTACAAGCAAATATGAAAATGTTTACTTTCTCAATACACATATTTTTTATGACAAAGATAATAAGTATGTTATAATTCTTGCCTTAAAAGAAAATATAATTTCTCTATGATTCTACTGTTTATTTGAATAATCAAGAGATTGTATTGTTTCAAATAACAAACTCGTGTAATGGGAATATTCTCGTGGAAAATATTAGCATAAATTATCAGTTATTATTGAACACGCTTTATGTATGTTTGTGTATTATTTTATGCAACAGTTCAAATAAAAAATAAAAATCTATCAGAAGAATAACTTGTAACTTTTCAATCAAGATATCTGCAGATGAGTTCAAATCAAAGAGCAATTAATTTAAATACAACTAGCTGTTGCTCGCGACTTCGCCCGCGTGAAAAAATAGCCTATATTACTCACTGATAAATTATCTTTCTAACGGTGAAAGAATTTTTAAAATCGGCCCAGTAGTTTATGAGTTATTTCAATACATACAAAGATATAAATATTTCCACTTTATAATAAATATTAGTACAGATTACTTAAATTGACATGTGGTTTTGAAAAATGTTTCAAAGAAAGTGTCAACTCTGGTACATTAAAACACGTGTATGTACGGACGGTGCCTTTTTTATTATTTTTTTTTATTCCATTCCAGAAGAGACGACTATAAAGGTCGTCGGGAACGATTCAACTGCGGAAGGTCCAGATAAAGATACAAAACTGCCGCACAACGAGGCTAACATGATAGTCGGTGAGTAGGACAAAAATACACATACATTTAGCAGGAATATTACGAGTAAGAAGAGCGTAGCCAGTAGCTATATGGACAGCATACCTATACTTCTATATAAAAAGGAAGATTTGGATTTCTGTTTGCATTGAAATAATTCAAAAACTACTGGACCGTTTACAAAAATTGTTGCACCATTAAAAAGCTAAGTTATCACTGAGTAATATAAACTATCTTTTATTCTTTTTTTTTAATTTCACGCGGGCGAATTCGCCTTAGCTAGTCATACTTCATGCTAATATTATAAATGTGAAAGTTTAGATGGATAGATGGATGGATGTTGGTAGAGTTTGTAGCCTAAACTGCTGAAAAGGTTACAATGACATTTGGTATGGATATAGAGGATAGTCTGGAAGAACACATAGGCTACTTGGTTTTGTTTTTTTATTACCACGCAGACGGAGTCTCGGACGAAAGGTAGTATTAATATATTTTTATTGTGCAGACATCGTGATCCCGTCGCTGTTGATAGCGGCGCTGTTTATCGGCAACGCTTTCATCGTGCTCATCATATACAAATACAGGAAACGGTAAGATTCATACAAATCACTAAAATAAATGCGAAAATTTAGATGTATTGAAGTTTGTTAGTTTGTAGTCTAACTACTGGACTGATCAAAGTGAAATTTGGCATAGATGTAGTTGAAAGTCTGGATGAACTTATAGGCTACTTTTGTTTTTTAATTCCACGCGCACGAAGTCGTGGGCAAAAGCTAGCTAACTAGAAAGTATAAGCTTCATCCAGCTGCGACACTATCCGTGTGGCATCTCATTATTGCAGAATAACTAATTCGAATGTAACAATTTTTTTACATAGTTTTATGTTAATATACTTTTGTATTTTATTTAGAAAAACTGAAGACTTGGAAGATGAGTTTAACACCATTCCATTGACCGTCAACGGAATGCACAGCGCGGGGAACGCTGTGTGAAGAGGATATTATGCGGTTGTTGCTTGCAATTTAGTTAATTCAATAATTACAATTAGATTAACATCAGTAACAACAGTAGGACGTAGATGTATGTATACAAAAAAAAATCTTTGGACACAACACCGTATCAAATAGTACGAAGCTGTTTTTTTTTTTCTTCACATCATTTACAAATCTAAAAAGAAAATTAGGTAGAAATAGGTAAAAAAGTTGGAATAATTTGCTGGTAGTTGAACAATGTAAATAGACTGTTTTCATTTATAATGTAAGCAACATCCGCAAAAAGATGTAGACACACCAAGCTTAAATCGTCCTCTCTTAGATCGTCTGTGTCTGCTGTTAGGGCCCATTCACACTAAAAGCGCGTTATCAGTCATTACTGCAAATAAATTGAATAATCATTGGTACTTTCATATCCATTTTTAAATTTAAAAAATCTCAGATTATAACAGGTTGAGAATTTTTTGTTTATGATGGCTTGGATTATCTTTTACTATATGACGCGACTTAATAACCATTGCAGTCTTTTTAATTTTATCTCTGTTATACCAAAGACAATCATGCCAAAGCGGAAGAATATTTTAATTGCACCAAAGCGCTCGCGAATTTAATGTGAATGTGGCCTTATTTCTAAGTTACCTTATTTATTTGTTAATAGTTACCGCATTTAAAACAGTGACTAAATAATTTAAAACGATTATTAGGCGTTAAGTATGGACTGATAATGATATGAAATACTCGGTAAAGTCGCTGATTCCTTCGCAGGTGTGGCACAGCCCTTATTTGTCAGTCGTAATGAGTTGCCTCTCATTTGGCTTTCTTTTTAAAAAATTGTTGACTTTTTGTATTTGGTAAATACTGTATAGATTCTGTAATGAATAAAGCACTATCTTTAACTTAATTTGTTTTTATTTTCCTTGTCTAAATCCATAGAAAAGACCAGAATAAATTTAATCTTACTATCTCAATAATTACTCCGAATCCGAAAGTTTAGATGGATGGATGTTTGTTAGAGTTTGTAGCCTAAACGGTTGAATAGTTTTTGATGGAATTTGGTACATATGTAGATTTTTAACTACACGCGGACGGAGTCGCGGGCGAAAGCTAGTTAGTTAATAAAATCTTAATACAAACCAGGATTCTGTTTTAAAATTAGAAATACAGAAAAGAAGGTAACGATCCTTTCTACATCCATCGGTATTTACAGAATGTAAATGCAAAAAAAAATAAAAGTAATAAATACTAGAATTAAACCCGACATTGTTTGCATGTTTACATAATCCGTATTAATTAAAAATAAGTACAGCATATTTTGTAATATTCGCAGTCGTTTTTAATATTTAAAAGGGTCCTTAATTTTAATTACTGCACGTGAGTCGCGAGGGACTGTAGGACTGTAGCCGCCTAACGAACGTGTTTTAATTTTTTCATAAGTACAGTTCTGAAATTTTTTAATACCTAGCAATATTTCATAACCCGTTTGTACGTAAATAAATGAATTTAAGTGTACCATTTATGTTATTTGTCAACATTGCTACGTTAACGGAGCATTAAAATCATTATTTTTAATCTATACATATAACAAAATTGAAGTGTTTGTAATTTCATTTCTGTTTGTAATCAGATTTCGGGAAGATGATGTATTTGCGGAGCTGATAACGAAAATCGCTTTAAATTTTTTTTTGTCTGTCTGGGCCGATTTCGACAGCACTTTCACTGAAAGGTAGCTGACATAGACGGGCATATTACAGGCTACTTTTTTAAAATTCCGCGCTGTCAAAATGGCGTAACGGGTTGGCCAAATTTGCGCTAACGAAGTTTGCGGGCGACAGCTCGTGTACAATACCATGAAATAATGTATAATTTACAAAAGAATTATTGTAAGTAATGTATACATTCATTGTAGGGTAAAAAATTAATTACATGATTGCAAATTACGTTAATAGTATTGTTTTTATTACAATGGTACAAATTGTCACCTTGAATCCGCGTTATAGAAACTGACATAAAAACTAACAGCCATATTTATAAACGCGGTATTTTGTACGAATATTTGATTATACGCAGTTTATTCCTAAGTTTAACTTTATACTGCGTTTATTTATAAAGCTGTAATCATTGATTAAAAATCGAATAAACGGATTTTTAGAAATTCCAAAAATTTAGTATCGTGCTGATTTGAAATCACTAATACCTATGATTAGGAAAGATTGGTATTTTTGTATGTATTAAAATAACTCCAAAAACTACTGAGCCAAATTAAAAAATACTTTCACTAGTAAAAAGCTATATTATCAGTAACATAGGCTACATTTTTAATTTCCCGGTGAAGTCGCGAGCATAGCATTATAAAAGTAACTATTCACTGTCGAGGATAAACACTATGGGCGTTCCTTGGACGGTAGCTGATTGCAGGAAGTTGGTACATTAACATTGATTTGTGGGCCCGGGCTTGGTCGACGACAGCGCGTGTCAACTGGATGCGAAGGTCGTGAACTGATCAATACAATGTACCCGTACACGTAAATTGTGTTTCAAAATATGTTGCATTTACAATTTAATTAAACCGACACTTTGAGCAGGCGCCCAATTTAACTATCACATAACTGTTGTGCGATTGTCGATTGTTTCGCAGCCCAGCAACTGTTCAGTTGCTCAATAATAATCGAGTATGCGCACCTCCATATAAGCACAAAGCGCTACTAAACAGTGTGCGATAGTTTAGTCAAAGGTTAATAAATATCGTAAACAAACTTCACTTTTACATCCCAACACGATGACCCAATGGTCATTTTTAAATTCATTTAAAAACAATTTTTTCCTTTCAGTGGATTGGATTATTCAGTGCAGTAAGAGGCGAGGAAAAAGTGTTTTATCTTGCACATTTTCTTACTACTTGTAGGACTGTATGATGGCTTTCTATCAGAATGAGGTATTAACAATCGGAATGGCCTTGAAACTTGTAACTGGTAGTGCCAGCAAAAGGTTCGGTATAGAACATTCTGGAATTGTGTGGTTTTTGAAACATTTGATATTCAAGGTTTTAAAAACTACCAGTTTGAAAGACAAATGAAATTTTGCATTTAATCTTACTAATATTATAAATGCGAAAATTTTGATGGATGGATGGATGGATGTTTGTTAGCGTTTGTAGCCTAAACGGCTGAACGGATCTCCCAGAAATTTGGAACAGGTTTAGAGCATAGTCTGGAAGAACACACTACTACTACTAAGGCTACTTTTTATTCCGGGATAAGTTACGGTTCCCGTGGTATTCATTAATTTAGTTTTCTAATACCACGCGGACGAAGTCGCGGGCAACAGCTCGTATTAAAATAAAAAAAAAACATTTGATTCTAAAACAGTAATGAGATAAAGAAATGTTTGAACTCCAGTCATTTATTACGGGGGATAGGTAAAGTTTTTATGTTAAGAAGTAAATAGGACAAGAAAAATTACAAATCTTCAAAAACAAGCAACAGATAAAGTTGCAAACGAATCTTATGAGCTTCATTTATAATTGAGATCATAATGAACTTTGTACAAAATGGATTTGACTCGGGTTTTATTTGATAATGTTAACGAAACTAGGGTAGACAGGATGAAAAAACGTCCAAAGAGGTTGAGACTAAAAGGTAGTTATTGTCAGTAAAAACAAAACACAAATAAAAAGTAAACAACATTAGTTTTTAATAAACTAAGAAACCCAAAAATGATACGAGTTAAAATGAGTTTGCGAAAATAAATGCGTTTAAAAGTCTACAATATTTGACTATTAGAGTAATATTAAAATAAGAAAACAATAGAATAACGTACTTTTTAAAACTAAAATTAGTTTCGTAAAACTTAATTATCTTTTACCTAATAGTGTGTAGTTTTAAATCGGCTTTGAAACTTTTACATCCATCCCCTTTCATGCTTAAAGTTTACAAAACCTCTTTGTTGGTTTTATCTCGATGTAAGACGCTCCAAGTTAATTAAATTTAAGCCCTCCACTGAATCGCTCATCTAGGAAAATCTGACAAAATTAAAATTGCGATACAGGTCTTTTGTTAATTCTATTAATAGTTTTAAATAAAGATACGGGACTAAATAGTTTGAAAGATAAATTGCAAAGTTATAAGTTAAAAAAAATAATACTAAATTGTTATATAGTGTTTTATTCTAGTTTTCATCGACTTCAAGGAGGTTTTATGTAACCAACTCAGAAATAAGAATAATCATTAAATACAGATATACAAAAAAGCAATACAAGAAAGAAGTTTTCTAACGTTCGAAGATGTTCACATTATTTTGTTAGTCAGTTTCATTTTTTTAAATCCAACTATACGTGTTGTAGCAATTTACTTATTTGCATATCTTGACTTGCTTCAACTTATACTTGTAAGTTTACCTGAACTAAGTTAAAGGTACATTTGAGAGACAATGAAACGTTCAAGCAAGATAAAATTCACATCAAAATATTCAATTTTACCCGGGGGATTTCAAACACGATCGCGACGTCTATCTTATTTCCTGCAAGAAGTATCAATATATAAAATATCATTTCAAATATATTCATAAGAGAAATAAATATAATGTTTTAGATTCGCTTTGTTGCAGCAAGACTAAGAGCCTATCCTACTACTGGCTGAAAAAACCTCAAATAGCTTAAAAATAATCAGTCAGATAAGGGAATGAATCCGATATTTCCAACACATATTTTACACACGGATAGCTATAAGACAATTTAAAATTTAGTGGAAAAGGCCCTAAATAGCCTTAATATGTTTTTGGTCTACGATTGGCAGAGATTTCTGCCTTTTAGAAAAAGCCGAGGTATAAAAGATTGGGAATTTTATTCGCTTAATATATTTCGATCAGTATATTTATACCGGAATCGTTACGGAAGAATCTTTCTTTAATTAATCGGCAAGTAATAAGGGTAGGTTAAAATTGACTTAATCATCAATTATCTTGTGCTACACAAAATGGATCGCTAGAGGTAAGTATCGAATCCTCGTGATATTACCGTATTTCGTAACTCCCCTAATGAGATGTTGCGAGTTTTAAGCCTCCAATTAATTAATATTTCCGCAAGTAATGAGGAATACGTCTATGAAAAAGATTTCGCTGTATGATAAATTATTGAAATTAAGAATAATTTTATGTAGTATTAATACATCAAGAGATTTACGAAAAAGTTCTTATTAACAAAAAATATTTCAGAGACAACATTTTTTTTTTTGCAATAAATGTAATGTTTAATTTAAATAGAACCTGAACCACACTTTTTACTTAACTATCGCACAACTGTTTAGTTTTGCTTTTGCTATGGAGGTGCACACACTATTCGATTTTCAGTTGTGTAACTAAACAGTTGAATGGGCTGCGAAACAATCGACAATCGCACAACCGTTTGTACAATAGTTTAGTCAATGGTGTGCGCCTGCTTTTAAGTGATCACGACTTGCAAAGATATTGTTATCTAAGTGGAGATCGTTAGCAACTCGACTCAGGTTCACTTAAAAGTGCCTGTGGAGCGTCCAATTTACTTTCTTGTACTCATTGACTAAGAAAAGAGCGATTTACAAAGAGGAATGAAGTACATTTATGATCACACTAGCTTTCGCCCGCGACTGCGTCCGCGTGGAATTAAAATAAACAAAAGTGAGTAGCCTATGTGTTCTTCCAGACTATCCTCTACATCCACACCAATTTTCGTCGAAATCCGTTCAGCCGTTTAAGCTACAAACTCTAACAAACATCCATCTATCCATCTAAACTTTCGCATTTATAATATTAGTACGAAGTGTGATTATTTGTCATATAAATGCTATTCGTTAATAAATAACATTTCTTCTCAAATATGCAACATGTTAAAAATATTTGGAGGAAGCAGAGTTGACGCTTCACTTTATATAATTTTCACATGATCTAGCGCTTCCATTAGTAGTATTTTAATTGACAAAAGATGAAGCTCTTCATAATTTTGTAAAATATTTTATTGCATATCAATACAAGAGCACGAGAGACGTACTAAATTTGACAACTGATATAGCACCTTTCAGAGAAAGTACCGGTGATAAAATTGTGTTCAGTTGTCATTGTCTATATATTTTTTAAATGCTGGCAACAGTATTTGCTAGTTTTTTAAACTTTTAAAATAGTATTTATTTAATAACAGTTAAGTGCGTTAATAAACAAATGCAGTGGAAGCAATTAAAAATAAATGTTTTTTTTTTTTAAATGTGCCCGCTTCAGCGTCGTGTAATGGCGGAAAAACCGCTGGCAACGGGTCAAGTTCCTCTCAGCGAAAATGAAATGCTACGTCACAATGAGAATGAAATTTAACCTCGTAATAAACATATTTGTTTTGTATATTTATGAGAACAAACAAGGGAAATTTTTAGTAAGAATTTTATTTCTAACTCTGTGACTAGAGTAAGGTATAAAGAAATTGGAGTCTAAGAAATTCGTAAAGAACGCTACACACGCTTAGTTTTAACTGAACAGTCGGATGCTTCAGGTAAATCTAAGGTAATGTATGCAGACAAAACTGAGAATTAACCAATTCTCAGCGTGTGTAGCGGTCTTTAGAAGGCATTGAGGATATTTTAAAATGAAACAAAAACCAATCAAGTCACAATAAGTTCGATTAAAGTTTGTTAAATTGAGTAAAAGGAAATATAAAAAAAAAACAATCTCAGGACAATACGCTTCCGTAGTCTCACAAAGATATTTTTCACAAACGTCAGTAATACTGCATTGAAAGCGATATCAAAACGGTTCAACAAATAGAATTCTGCCATAGAAAGGGGACGAAATGGAATATAAAAATATTAAGTGTTTCAACACGTTGGAGAGACAAATGGCAAACAATTTTTGAAAGAAATTATATAATTCGTCAAAGATAAAATGTCCACTGCCAATACACTTTTATACCTAAATCACATCAACATTGTCATTCCAATATTTAAAAAAGAATGAAGAATCTTTTTGTACAAATGTTTAGGCTGTAAAAAATACTAAGTACCTGGAGGAAGAGCGACCTACGCTCCTTTACAATCATCATCATCATCATCATCTCGCCTTCCTCATCACATTCATACAAGGTTGGTGCACTAAATTAGCTAGCTAGTTAGCAACTAGCTCTTGATGGTAAAATTCAATAAGGATTTTAATCTTTGGCAATCATAATTCATACTAATATTATAAATGCAAAAGTTTAGATAGATGGATATTTGTTAGAGTTTGTAGCCTAAACGGCTGAACGTATCTGGATGAAATTTGGCATAGATGTAGGACATAGTCTGAAAGAACACATAGGCTACTTGCTTTTGTTTTTTTAATTCCATGAGAACGAAGTCTTGGGCGAAAGCTAAAACAGAAAATGTTTAATTGCCGATTTGAAAAGAGATTTTATGTTCAAACGTAAAACATTGTTTAAATTTAATATCATAAAAATGGCCGAAGGGACATTTTGTTGACTTATTTGTTCGACAAAGCAACAATTAATTTTGAAGTATTTGTTAATTATAAGGCTTTTAAAAGGAAATTTCATTAAGGCAATAAAATGCTTTCGGGCGATTTTTGCACGACTTGTCTCCTGGAATTTATAAAAAAATGATTGATCATTTTCCACGAAACAATAAAAGCGTAATTAATAAAACGCAAAACATTTTTATGTTTATAATAAAAATTGAAAGCTTGAAACTTGAATCCCAATTAATTTAGGGAACAATATTTAAATAAGGGTTTTTATAGATTTTTTACAATATCTTTATATAAAATAAATTTTTACTTTGTCTTTAATTCTTAATGAACATTAACTAACATTGACAACATTTTTACCTTATCTAACATTCAAAAACAACTCATCTAAGTTATGTTTTAGTTTTAAAGTTTGCATAAAGTCATGAAAACTATATGAATTCTCGTACTGAAGTCAGTTTGAACATTTTAAAGCACATAACTTGCGGCCTCATGTGACATTTGTGCAAAGTTAGCATGCACGATATTACGAGTACAAGCCGACAGAACAGGGACTTTGAATAATAGAATACTCTGAATCAAACACGTTCTCTGTTACAATTTAAATCAAAGGACTTTTGAGTCCACAGATTTTAAATCTAACAGTTTTTAATTCTATGTTCGATTGAAACTTTAAGCGCGTCAGGTTTTTTCGATTACTATTCCTATTAAAACGCTTCCAAAAACTTTAAGAATTTAACAGACCGCCAATTAAGTGGGATGTTGAAATGGCTTGTTTTATAGCTGAAAGTGACAACTTAACAAACGACCACCGTAATTCGCCAAAATAGCGAAGCGTCCGTTCCCCATAGACATCTGTATTGCAGTTGTGTTGCCTACCCTTAATCACTAGAGACGGGGACGCACAGAAAGGGAAATTTCTCCTATCTATGCGTCCTGTCGGCCGCTAAATTAAATTCCCCTTCTCATAATTTCCTTGTACGAATAGTAGAAAGAGGAAGAGATCTAAAATAAAGTCTCAGGAACGTATGAATTTCCGAGTCATTCGTTCAGGTGCCGATTGCAGTCAGAGTCAGAGACGATGATTCGTTTTTTAAAAATATCTATATTTTACTAAGGAAATAAGTTGTCTGTGAGTTATTTCAATATTCAATGCGTCAAAGACTGCACTGCGGGGATAAAGTATGAAAGGTACATTTTGTATTGCGGTTTGCGGGTTCACAAGTGCTATTTCAAATTCTCGTTAGCGCCAAACGGCCGGGGAATTGAAACCAATGCACGTACCCTGAATCTATTGCATGCATATTACAACGCTTGCAGACTTTATTCGAACATGATACGTACTTAAGATACAAGAGATTGTTTTTTAAAAAATATGTTTATATTCAGCACAATATTTTTAGCATTAAAATGTCTAGGTATTTTGTTTAAAGTTAGAACTGACATAAAAGTTTTGAATTTTACAATATTAATACGAACCTAAAAGCTTTGTCGATAAAAGCTCAGTACTGCTACGTAAATTCATAACGTGAATAGGTAATTACATCCGCTCCAAACATTTCGAAAGCTATTCTGCCTTTTATTGTATCCTAAATTGCAATATTGTATGAAGTGGAGCTTGAAATTGTCATAATGGATTAAATATGCAATAGTCAATTGTGTTAGTACTCTAGTATTAAGTATTTAAAATTGAAGTAGCGAATAGTGCGAATTATTGCCTATAAATTGTATTACAAAATGTTAGGTTGAATTTTATAATGACGCCTGACAATATTTTATTAGCCAAAATGCGTATATAAAAATTGCAATAGGAATATTAAAGTAGTCAGTCTTTTGAATTACTCTTTGGATAGGTTAAGTTAAAAATGTATATTTCATACCATCATTACCGGAAAAAACATTACAAAATTTCTGTAAGTTAACGAATACATAACTTACCAATTAATTATGATCATAGTAATAGAAGTGGTTAGTCGCATCTCGTGTTGGATGGGAATAAAATGTGTGTAAAAGTATGTTTTGAGAACCTTATTAAAAATTATTTTAAAAACTTCAAGTACAGTCTGAGTTCATTCAGGAGCGCGAACGAGGTGCTTTTAGTTCTTTTCATTTATAGAATTTCTATAACACTTTTTTATATAAATCATATAAGGGTGAAAATCAACACGAGTCAACATCTTTGAAATGGGATTAACAAATTTAATATCTTTTTGAGTAACTCATCACAAATTTTTGCTTCAAATTACTGTATGTTTTTGTCTAACTAATATAAAGAAATTAAGTGATAGCTGAATAAATTAGAGTTATCACTTAAATAAGGATAATATCTTTGTTTATAATACTTTACAAAAAATACTACCACGAACACAGGCAGTCATTTCTCTGAAAGCAACACAGACGTTGAAAGGTGAACCAACAATAAGCATTTCATACCTCGATGCTTTTTTGTTCTCGAAAATGAGAATATACGGTGACGTCACAAAACAGCAAGTTTGTAAAGGTATGTCGTGTTCATAGTATTTGTAATTTGAAGGTTTTATACACAGATGCAAAAACTGTGTGACATTTAAAATATATTTGGTTATGTAACTATTACTAATTTGTATTGTTAATGTCTTTTAATACCTAATGTGGAGTAGATAAACCGTGGAAATGCATGAAACATCATTAAAACGTGGAAAAAGTAAACAAAGCGCCTGTCAGCTTTTCATTTCGTCGCCGACCTGACCCAGGTAAACATGACATATTGCCAGGCGCTATTTTACTTTTGTGTCTCTTTTAGTTTGCATAGAGCGTAGTTCAGAGCTTTATAGTGCAATTAAATATTTACCCATGTTTAAAAATGTATATAATTGAATAGAAATTTGTTTTATTAAAGTACTAGCTGATCCATTGCGGCTTCATCCGCATGAAATTATTAAAAAAAATGTTTACATTTGTGAAATGTCAAAATTCAAATGCATAAATGAAAAGTTGCTTTCTTGATGTTGGTAGCTCGTAGCTTATGGTATCTTTCCCACATTAGGGTTTTATCAAATTTATTTTTATAAATTTAAGAGCGTGAAAATATATAACCTAAAGCGTGACGTAAGTGTAGGGCTTTTTATTAAAAAAAAGGATTATTTAAAAATATGCTGTAATTGCTGACATCTTACGCCACAAAGAAGTGTGTGTTTACGCTTCATAATATAAGTATAGATGTGCAATGGAAAGCTACAAAAACAATTAGATGATATAAAAGCGACGTCTATTGTGCCAGTCAAAGTTTAAATAAATTGAAAAATTAATTAAAGATGAAAAATTGGGAAAATGTCTTCAGAGATTTTTCAAACAAAGGGATGTAAGAGTACAAAAGAAGGGAAGAATTATATTCAATTTTGTCCGCTTCTTGAACAAAGAATTAAATTATTGACAAAGGATTAATTCAATTGTTTTGTAGTCATCCTCTTAATTATTTTTATACAATACTAGCTTTCGCTCGCGACTCTGTCCGCGTGGAATTACAAAAAAACAAAAATAAGTAACCTACATATGCGTTATTCCAGCCTGTCCTCTACATCTGTGTCAAATTTGTCGAGATCCGTTCAGCAGTTTAGGCTACAAACTCTAACATCCATCCATCTAAACTTTCGCATTTATAATATTAGTAAGATTTTGAATATTTAATTTAACACTTCCATTGCTAGTAAGATCACGTAATAACTCGAAGAGCTAATCGATGGCTCTACATATGGTAAAACTGGAAATAGATAAATTACGATTTGCAGAGTTTTGTACAAATTGAAAAAAAAAATTGAGCTTGTAAACCCCAAATTATATACAGCACGGCGCTTTTTTCACTGAGTAGGACTTGACCCACTGCCAACACTCTTATGATTATAAAAACGTAGAGGTATGTGACATGTTTTTATTCACATTTAATTTAGTTTACACCAAAGTCAAACTACAAATTTGTTTTCAGTATGCGTTACAACTAATCTTAGTAATAAAATAAATTCGAAAGTTTAGATGGATGTTTGTTACAGTTTGTAGCCTAAACTGGTGAACGGATTGAGATGAAATTTGGCATAGATGTAGAGGATAGTCTGGAAGAACATATAGGGTGAGTTGTTTCTTTTTAACACTACAAAGAGGAAGTCAACTTGACATGAATATCCGCGACATATCCTTTCATAAATCGGGTCATAATCAACTATATTTTAATAACATTATTATCTCATTTCTTTCAGAAACAATAGAAGGAATGAGGATATGTTTCTGTCGATGTATTAACAGTGGAAACGCTGTTGTTTGTAAAATCAATACTACGCTATTGTTCAGTGACAAGTTTCCCTTTGCAAAGCAGTCAAATGATTTGAATCGGAAGCTCTCATTAGTTCATCATTAACTGTCGTTAGCACAATCAGAGTAATTAGCTTTGAGGCGTGCGTTTAAATGCACAATCGATCAAAATAATTCATCAACATTAAATACAAATGTGTGGGTTGTAATAATTAATAGGCATTTACTAAGCTAGCGCACCTTTTAACATCTTAACTTACACTTAACATCAGATTCAAGTTCAAAAAGTATGAATATAGAAAGAAATTAAGAGCGTGCCCGCACATGAAACTTAACTATCGTACACTTTAACCGTAGTGCCCGCTTTAACATTTTAGCACGAATAGGCCGGCACGCCCGGTGTTACTACGACCACACAGAAGACAGGCGTGAAATGGAAGCAATTCCGTTTTTCTGATGAGTGTGGTCCCGGAGTCCTAATTTAAGTCCCTTTCTCTTTACCACTCTTTTCTTGTAAGGAAAGGATGGGAAGTGGATTTGACGGCGGAGGAGATGCATAGGAAGGGGAAATATCCTCTTTATGTGCATTTCCTCCTCCGTCGTATAAGGGTAGGCAACGCATCTGCAACTGCGGATGTCTATGGGCAGCGGTCTCTTCGCCATTTTGGCGGAGTCAGGTGGCCGCTTGCTCGTTTGCCTTGTAATCTACAGGTCTTGGTTTGGAATCCCGCCATGTACCAATGTGATTCTGAATTTTTCGAATTTCATATGTACATAATTATCCCGACGTTCTTACTGTGGAGAAAAACATCGTGATGCAACCTGCACATGTCAGGGAAGAAATTTAAAGATATGTGTAAAGGCAACCAATCCACACTTGGCCAGCGGTTGACTAAGGCCTAGTCACCCATTATTAGTGTAGGCTTCGTGCCCCTCAGTGGGGATGTTGATGATGAAACCTGAAAAAAATGAAATTTTAGAGCGATTTAGAAAAAAAAAATATTAAAATAATAAAAATTCCTTAAGAAGTTGTATCTTTTGTATTAAGATTCATTAATAATTCCAGTATTGTTGTCAGTTGTCAGTATAGTGTAGCAGAAAGGTCCTTGTTTACTGAAGCCTAGATAGATCGATTGATTTTATTGCCCCATTAGTTTCTGTCGTGAACAGAATTAAGCTGTTTTGTTTCCCAGTTACACAATTAACTGTAATTAAGAGACGCGAAAGAATTAAACAAATAACAATTCGTAATTTAAAAGTAGGTTAACAAAAAGTTATGTATTACGGAATTTAAAAACTTTGTATAAAATAATCGCACTTCATAACCTTCAGAACAAAATGTCACATAACATAGAAGTACAAAAAACAACGTTATTAAAAAATCACTATTTGCAAACTTGCTTCATATTAATAATTTTTTAATAGAGCAAACGATTTTAACCCCAGTGTTTAGTAAAGATAATAAAATATGTACTCGTAAACTATGTTTACTTATAATAAAGAGTAACATACGTATCGGTAAATACCGCAGGGTTTTCCTCGGACAATATATAACCATATCTATCTATGTATTAATATCTATATAAATGTATAAACAATTTGTCTGTGTGTTACATAAATAATTCCGAAGATAAAAATATTAATAGTAAATTAAAAAATAAGTAAATATGACAAAGTATATTTTCACAATTGTGTTTACTTTTAGAGCGGACTATAAAACATAACTATTACTAGAGAATGAATTATTTTGTTATCTGTCTAACTAATATAATTACAGAAAGTAATTAAATTTAGTAGACATATCCGCGTTCATCAGTTAGCTTACATATTGTAAACGTTATAAAGTTTTATCAATGTCGATGTCCGAACCAAATGTGTGAAGATGGCACGTAAGTAGTCAAATACATTGCCATTATCTCTGCAGAGCTTGTGAGAACAGGACGTGTTATGTGTGGACCGTAGGAGTAGACACCACTATTTGTCTGCCAAAACCATCACAAGGTATTGTTTCATAAATCTTACTAATATTATAAATGCGAAAGTTTAGATGGATGGATGGATGGATGGATGGATAGATGGATGGATGGATGTTTGTTAGAGTTTGTAGCCTAAACGGCTGAACGGATTTCGATGAAATTTGGTATAGATGTGGAGGATAGTTTGGAAGAACACATAGGCTACTCACTTTTGATTTTTTTTAATTCCACGCGGACGGAGTCGCGGGCGAAACCTAGTTTTTTATATAAACTTTTGGTATGTTAATATTGATTTCGTTTGCATGTCTGGTGAAACTAAAAAAGATTACAAGTGGATCATATAACTACAAGTTTAAATCAACAAGGAGGTTATCAATTCGTCTGTATTTTTTGCATTTCATTAATATTCAAGAATGGATTACCAATAAAAATAATAACACTACAAAGAATAACAATATTTATTTACATTTTACTACAATTTTAATAGTATTGATACCTTTTTAATATTAAATCTCGAAATTATAATTTTGAGATATTAAAAATAAGCAGAAAAACCTTAATCTAAACAACCGTAGAAACAGAAATTGTTATCTCAATTTATTAAGAAAAAACGATTACGTATTAGAGTTTCAGAACTAGAAATCTACGGTAAATTTTACTTAAAAACGAGCAAATAATTCATCAATTTTAACATTCTAAATTTTTATTTCAGAACTTAAAATGAAGGGAGAAGTATGGCTAGCTGTATGGTCGATGCTATTCTTTATTGTGGATGCTGAAATAAAATGCGAATTCGAACCAGATGGACAGATGTTTCACATGTGTAATGCAACAGATGACAGCGATAATATTTTACAAAGGGGACTAGTATCTGACAAAAGAAAAACGTTTCATATAATTCTCAACCAATGCAATATCGTAAGCATAGAGCTTGAAGCATTTTACAGACTGCCAGCATTAGCTATATTAGATTTAGCAGAAAATAAAATTGAAAGTCTGCCTTTAGGAGTATTTGATAGACTGCCATCATTATCTCGTTTAAATTTATCTTACAATCTTCTGACAGAATTACCTCTAGGTATATTCAATCATAATAGAGATTTATCAGTACTAGATTTAGAAGGAAATAGCTTACATAACCTTAAACCAGGTTTAATTGATCCTTTATGGAGATTGTATCAATTAGATTTGAGTCACAATTTTTTCAAGGGAAACGAAATAGTACCAGCGTTATTTGATAAAAAACGTGATATTTCAATATTAACTTTATCCGGGAACGATATGACTGAGGCTAATTTCTTATCAATCATGAACAATTTAAATTATCTATATATGGATGGTTGTAAATTAAAAGTAGTACCTAAACTTGCAACGGATTTAAATATGAAAAATTTAAGGCACTTAAGTCTAGCTTCTAATGAAATAACATCTGTTGACGATGCTAAAACTTTTAGCAAATTAAAAGATGTAATGAAATTAAATTTATCAAGAAACCAAATAGTGTTTATTCATAAAGATGTCTTCAAAAATCTAAGATATCTAGAAGAGATCGATTTAAGATACAATAAATTGACTACACTGCCTATAGACATGTTCCAAAATATACCCAAGTTATACGAATTGCGGTTATCATATAATTTATTGACTGACATCCCACTCAATGCGTTTGCTGGCACTGAATTGAAAAGACTTAGTTTTGATAACAATAATATAACTCATTTGCATAAAAATTTCCTTTTAAAAATAGAAGATGCTGGATTAATGCTTAGGATAATGCATTTCGGGAATAATCCATGGCAATGCGCTTGTCTCAGAGAACTGCTACGCGAGGCGAAGGAAATGGAAGTACTCTACGATACTGATAAATATGACGGTGGACATCCAGTTTGTGTGTCAGGTAAAGATTTCTATTGCAGAAGAGACGAAGCTGCACATGATGAATTTATACGAATGTACAATGAAAATATACGATGATGTAAATTACAATTTTTTTAATTACTGTCATCGTAAAGGATTAACACACACAAAAGAATGAGGAGAATGCAGAAATTGAAATTTTCAAGGCTGATTTTGTTAGTAAGCAAAAAGTGTAAAAAAAAGTATTGATACTTTCAATTAAAATAATACAACTTTACAGTTTTTTATTTAGAATATAAGTAAACTTTACTGAAGCAGAGTTAATTAAGAAGTGAAGATTTGCTTTCTAACAAAACATCATTTTAAATTCCTAAACACGACAACAATACTAGCTACTACTACTAGAGTTAAGGAGTTTTACAGTTTGCTTTTTATAGAATACCTCTTACCTTGTACAGTCGCATTGTGGGACACTCTGTCCTCAGCGGTATTTCCAAACAGTTACGACTTAGGTGCCTTCAAGAAAAGAGCGTACTCCTCCCTGAATGGCCGGCAGCGTATCCGCAGTACCCTTGGCATTGCGGATGTTCACGGGCGTCGGATAACTTAATATCAAGCGATCCGTTGCCCGTTTTCCCGCTTTTCCTATAAAAAAACCTAATCTATAGTCTGATAAAGAGACAAATAAGAGAGAACAGAAGAGATCCAAAGAACTCCTTGATTCGATCAAGGAGCAAAGGCAGGTGAAACTAAGAAGAGACACTTGCCAAGAGTAGTGAAAATGGTTGACTGATTAGACGAAATACTTACACTAGCGTAAAGTACTTGACCATTATACTGTAGTAAATTATTTTAGAGTACTTAGTAGCATAGATTTAACTTATTGATTTTAATATGTTTGACTGTAATCGTAGGATTTATTTTTATAAACGGAAAGGTCAATAAGACTAAGTAATTAACACAAAGGAATATTTTGGAGGCTTAAGAGGGAAAGTAATTTACTCCAAACGATCCGAAAGAGATTTACAAGTTTTATTCTATTGTTAAAATTAGATTTACGCTGGTTTAAGGAAACTTGATAACGTTTTAGCGCCGTACATAAGGCAACGTCAGTCTTTGAAACCAATATTATATACTGGCATCGCGAGTATCCCAATGTGATATTTCGTTTATCAAATTTCATATTTACATCATTTACCCGACGTTCTTACGATGAAGAAAAACAACGTGATGCAACCTGCACATATCGGCGAAGAAATTCAAAATTGTGTGTTAAGTCGACCAACCCGCAGTGGGCCAGCGTGGTTGTCTAAGGCTAGTCACCCCTTATTTAGGGTAGGCTCCGAGTCCCTTAGTGAAGCTGGTGATGAGTATCCCATTGCTCGTACATCGACAAATCTCATACAATTTTTTTCGACAACGATACGTAACTTTTTACGCAAGTTTTCGAGGTAGCCCTCTTTGCTAGTTTATCTTTTAAATATGGAATGTAAATATTTTCATTTAACTTCGTTAATAACAATTGTTTACCGATAACGATTGATGATTAATAGTTATAAAATATGGTATATTAATTTAATATAGCTAGTGGAGTGTTTAAAATTAACTCAAAATCTCGTTTACTTTTTCGTAGATTTTCCTTAATAACTACTGTCTACCAGTGAATACTTTTCTCCTAACTGATTGCGCAATTTGCGTTTAATCCCGCCTTATCTCAGTGGAAATGGTTTAATGCTCAAAGAATGACAAATGACTGAATTATATTTGATTGCGTCTACAGATTTTTAATCCAACCTATTTAAAATAAATCATTTGTTATGTGAGTATTATCAGGTTAGTATTGGTGATATGTTTTTGTTTTAAGTATTTTTTTATTACATAAGTTGGCAAACGAGCAAGTGGCCACTAAAATCCGCCAAAATGACGAAGCCACCGCTGCCCATAGACATCTGCAATTGCAGATGCGTTGCCTACTCTTATCCGACAGAGGAAGAGGCGCACATAAAGAAGATATTTTGCCTTCCTATGCATCTCCTCCGTCAAATCCACTTCCCCTTCCCATCCTTTCCTTATAAGACAAGGGTGGTAAAGAGAAAGGAACTAAATTAGGCCTCCGGCACCACACTTATCAGACGAAACACGGAAATGCTTCCATTTCACGCCTGTCTTCTGTGTGGTCGTGGTGTTACAACGAGCGTGCCGGCCCAAAAGTGCTAAGATGTTAAAGCGGGCACTACCACTGTTAAAAAACTGTAGTTGCTAAAAGAAAGTATTTAATTTGTCAGTTTTTGCTCCTTACATAGTACAAAATAATTTAAGAAATCAAGACTGTTTTTTGGTGTTTAAAAAAGATAAAGATTTAACATACAATTGACCTTTACGTTACGCTTATCTGCAAACAGATTTCGACAGAGCAAAGCAATTAACATAAAATAATATTAGTTTTAGCGAAATATAAATTATAACAAAGTTGGATTGAGTACACAGTTAATTGAACATTTTTGTTTTGTATACAATTATACAGTTAAAAAATATAAAAGCATTTCGTTTTTATATTTTGATTATTATCAATTGGAATGTCAGGTAAATAAGTCGACGATGCCTCATGAAATCAAACGGGCATTTTACGACAACTCATTTATCATAGAGTCATGACTAATTGTAAAAAAGTTATGAATAAAAACATGTTTTTATTCATAAATTTTTTACAATGTCGATATACTACTCAAAAACGCAATATATTGTAAAGTTTTCAAATCAGTAACTAGTTATATTTGTATAAAAAAAAACAAGTAATTCGATCTCCTGATGCGTAAAATTATATTACCTTTATCCTTTATATTTATGATTGCTGGTGACTTTGTCTAGGTAAAATTAAAAAATATAGCCTGTGTTACTCACAGACAAATTACCTTTCGAATAGTGAAAGAATTTTTTAAATCGACAGAGTAGTTTTTGCGTGAGCCAATTATAAACAAGAATCCAAAAACACAAATCTTAGCTCTTTATAATATTAGTATAGATATACATAAATACTGGGTTTCATTCCAATTTGTTACCGTCACCAACAGTTTCTGTCCCGTTTGCTAAACTATTCACAGAGTTTGTGACTGGATTTTAGTTTTCAGTGTGCCGGTGTAAAGTTGTGTTAATTAACCGAAATTTCTGTAACAACCTTGTTGATCAAGTTTCAATGTACGTAGCATGTTAGGAGTTATTTGAAATGCAACCATAGTATGTTAACATTTAATATCGTACTCAAGATATAGGTGAGAATGACTCTTCAATAAAAAATAATCTTACTAATATTATAAATGCAAAAGTTTAGATGGATGTTTGTTAGAGTTTGTAGCCGATGCGTCTAAACGGATTTCGACGAAATTTGACATAGATACGAGTAGTAGATTTGTTTTTAATTTAATTCCACTCAGACGGCGTCGCGGACGAAAGCTAGCATTGAAAAATGCTTTAGAAGCTTTTAAAGGTTTGATATTCAATTAAAAATTGTACTAAAAGGATCGTAAAAGCTTCACTAATTCCATTATTTTTTTAGCTGCTAAAAGAGTATCGATATAAAATAGAATGAAGTGTTGTTTATAGAATTAAGAGCACGATACGTGCAGTTAACGTATACTTTTGTTGCTTCAATTTATTTTACTAGCTGTCGCTTGCGACTTCGTCCTCGTGATTTTGAAAAAAATAATAATTGAAAAATACATCCTATATTACTCACTGATAACATAGATTTTAATCGTGCAAGAATTTTTTGAAATTAGCCTAGTAGTCTTTGAGTTATTTCAGTTTATACAAAAATCCAAAAATACAAATCTTTCTTCTTTATAATTATAGATAGATAGATGTTTAATTTATTCTGAAGAAGCTATTTACAAAAATATTAACTGAAAACGGAATACTCCAGTTTATTAATTTTTGCTGTATACAGCAAAAATAAATGAAAGTTCCAAAAAATCTTGTTTCTCAGAACAGAATTGTGATTGAAAGCTTCGGAACTGCATCGCTTGGTCAAAATTCAATTTCATTTTGACTAAGAGCTTGCGGTTGGGGGTTGATGCGAATTGGCAATTTGCCAAAGTGAAACTTTTCTGCTTATCCTTGTAACTGAAGTTATTATTATGATTCTATTATATTAATAAAGTGTAAGTTAAGAAATGTTAATACTAAAATGTATCTTATAATATTGACGTGTTGATAATGAAATTACAAAATTATGTAACACTTAAATCTAACTTTTTAATAGTAAAGATACATAAAAATATATATATATTAACTATGTGTTTTTTACATTTGAATTTTATTTCCCTAAGCGTGCGTTCGCAAGGGCAGACTTTGTACGCCGCGGTAAAGTTCAAGGTCAGCAGACTTTTTACGCCCACGAGATAGGTGTTCGTACGAGCGTAAAAAAATCACT
>NW_013525102.1:6036590-6057349 GCF_000836215.1 Papilio polytes
GTATGAACAGCTTCATACAATCCCATACGTTCTATTTTGACACATAGTTACCGCCTAGCGTTTTCGCGTCCGTGCGAACGCTCGCTAAGTCGTATCAATAATTATA
This sequence comes from Papilio polytes, assembly GCF_000836215.1. Classification (NCBI taxonomy): domain Eukaryota; kingdom Metazoa; phylum Arthropoda; class Insecta; order Lepidoptera; family Papilionidae; genus Papilio; species Papilio polytes. The sequence continues at coordinate 6,036,697 of NW_013525102.1, forward strand.
AAAACAACAACTGTATTTTTACCTTAAAACTACGAGGAATTAATTGTCATTTGTTTTACAAACGCGGATTCGAGAGTTTTCCAATCAGCCGCTTCTTAATGAGTAAGCGTCTGGAATCTATCGGGAGTTTTCAATTAATTTCTGCAACCAAACGTACTCTATTTGTAGTAGCAACAAACTGTAATGTAGTTTGAATCAAAGCTTTTTAATTACTGTTAACAGTAAATAAAGATTCTTCACCATGAAATTTAAAGTGCTTGAAACACATTTCAGATAAAAACAAAATACATTAAAAAAATCAACACACTAAAAAGTAACCAAATAATTTGTAATATGTATAAGAGTGTATTAATCATAATAAATTATAAATTTGTTTAAGTAAGCATGAGTTTATATCATTCTGGAAAGAGCTGACATCTTTGTGAGTTATTGGTGCGGAAATAACGCAATCAACGCAAGAGGGATCTTTGCCACATCACTTGATAGGAACATATTTTTCAAGTATATGAAAATATCTTTTCAGTAAAAACAATATTATAGAGGCCTCGAGAAATATGAAATGTTCAAGAAGATCTTTCATGGGAACTAGTTGTTCCTATAATAACTACGTGTTTATTTATTGGAAAACAATTGAATAAATGACTTATTTGATCGAGATTCGTTTGTTTCACGATTATTGACTTTTTCCAAAATTAAATCTTACTATGTTTATGTCAATTTCCATCAAATTCTTTCGGTAACTCGAAATCGGGAATTCGAATCGGGAATTTCATTGGAAATATGAGAATCATCAGTCTTGCCATGACATGGAATTGGTGATTTAGATAAGAGCTTCTCACGTGTAGCTGTAATTTACGAACACTTTACGATCTATTACATTCATGAAATGATAATATGATTACATACACAGAATAACGAGTATTTAAAGATAAAATATAATAAGTAAGGATATACGTAAGCAAAATTTATACCTAATAGAACGTTCTATGTAAATTACAGGGAGAGTTCCCATTGTCAATGCACCTAGGCTAATTAAAGAAGCCTTTAATTGTGTTTTAGAGCGGGCGCAAACTTTTGACTAATTTATCGCAAAACTGTTTTCCGATTGTTGATTGTTTCGCAGCGAATTCAACTGTTTAGTTACACAATTAAAAATCTAGTAGTGTGCGCACCTCCATATAAGCTCGTAGGAATCAAAGCGAGACTAAACAATTGTGCGATAGTTTTGTTTCAGGTGTGCGCACGCACTTACCGTTCAAAAGATCGAAATGATTCACTTAGTTGCGTATTATATCTCAATTCTTTGTAAACTTGAACCCGTGTGTGATGATAATGTACGTAATATACATCGGATGTAGAAGAGAGATGTTTTTAAATTGCTAAAATTGAAAATTTTTAATGTCTACCAACCTTCTTTGGTTACTTTGGTTGCATAATTTATATACATTATTATTAATGTAAAAAGCCACTATAACATCATTATATTATATCGCGAGTATATTCTTGTTACAAGAATGAATTTCTCAGTTTCTATACAAGGTGGGAAAAGGGTATAATTGGGGGTAAAGTTCGTTCTGGCATTTGAACTCATAATTTACACCTTATTTGCTATTCAAAGGATTCGAGGTCAAAGGGTAAATGAGAAAAAAACTCGTTATCGCAACAAACAAGTGGAAAAAATATGAAAAATATTTTTGCTGTTTTGATAAAAAAATATGATAAATTCGTATCATTTCTATATTTATTCGCTATATTTATAAAAAAAAAACGTTTGTTTTCGTGATATTTAATTCAATTCTATAGTAGGTTATAAACAGCTAACCTATGCTAAAATTAAATTAAACAAAATTTAACATGTTACCTTATAATTTAATAGCCTAATGGTTTGGGGTAAGGACTACTGATCTTGCGGTCGAGGGTTCGAATCCCGTCATTCGACTATTGTCGTGAACCATATCCTAGCACGAGCTTACAGCTTAGTTGGAATGGTCAATGAAAACATCGTTTTAATTTCACTTGTTAAAATTAATAAATAATAGTTAATTTTCTTTTTGTTTCTCACCAAAAATGTATCACTTTGTAAGGGAAGTCCTTGTCCTTGGCTACTTAAAAACAGGAATCCTAGTTAAGTCGTCAAGGCAACACTGATTTATGTAATTAACATTAGTGAGCAATAAAGATATTCTAATATTAGTAAATTAACAAAAATCTACTAATATTTAAAAAAAAATGGCCTCATAACGCAACATTGGGGATCACAATGTGTTAAATACATAACGATGCGACGTGTGTAACAGTCCTTACAATTAAAGCCCGTCTAATTGTCGATGGTTAACCATCGATAAATAACTTGGGAGGAACACAACTTGAAGTACATTGTTAAAGGGATAATTATCGAGTTAAAGTTCCTTTACTTCGATATAAATTACAGCAGGAAAGAATAAATTATTATCATGAATTAGTAGTCATTATTAAACAACGCCTTTTCACTCATTTTAAGTAATGTTACTAGTCTTAAGGTTAAATAATACATAAATATTTTCTAACATAAACATCCTTACAATCAGCAAAAGCTAAGTTTTAAAAAACAATTTTGTGTAAAAGCTTAAAGCTAGCTAAATAGCTAAAGTATTTCGACAATCGTAGAGCATTTAAAACACGATAGCGAACGTTTTGTTTTCAAATTGTTCCATTTGAATTCGCTTTGGACCGTCCTATATGTGAACTATTTTTATTTTATGAAAAGCTTATCGGAATTGTATTCGAATGAGTTTAAATTTTATTTTGTTTGGAAATTTCAGTTTAAAAGTACGTTACCGAAATGAAGCTTTGTTTATTTTATGTCTGGAATAAAATTGACAATACGTGTAGTTACCGTTCGTTTCCACTATCAAAAAAGTATGTAATGGGCCGGCTCGGTCTTCGAAATACCACGACTACACAGAAGACAGGCGTAAAGTGAAAGCTTTTCCGCGTTTAGTCTAATTGTGCAGGCAAGAAACCTATTTTAGTGTTCTTCCTAATTTTCACTCTTTCCGTACAAGGAAAAGATAGAAACGAAATATGGGCTTTACGGCTGATATGACCCAAAGGCAGAAGACACCGTGCATTACCTATGGTAAGAAGTGTATCTGCAAATGTGAATAATAAGCAACGGTCGTTTCACTATTTTAACGAATTCCGGTGGCTACTGTCTCTGTCACCTTATGATATAAATATTTTTTACTTATTTTGGCCTTAACACACTTTAATGTCATGTTTTAATACTGGAAATAATAAACCAAGTTACTCTGTACAGTTATTTGAACATCTGGTTATGAACATTTCACTTCCCACGTCAGTAAAGTAATTTGTTCCATTCGCGTTCAATTTATATAGAAAATTAATCCGTATTTTGTAACACTCATGCATGTAAAGAAAATACATTTTCCTTACCACCACGAATGTTAACAATTATTTTCTGTTATATTTTTACCTCGGCTTTTAACTTTATAGAATTATAAAGATTAGAATCGAATTAAGAATTAACGTTATGATGTATATCTAGCACAGAAAATAGGAGTAAAATTGATTAATAAGATCGCAGAATTGATGGCAAAAAGTAGCTTGTGAAATTCATTTCTTAGTATGACTACATTTCAAGATTTTAAGTATAATAGAAATCTTGATATAATGATAAACTAAGCGTATACATTGTATGGATGTTACTAACATTGAAGTTGATGTGGGTTTTTATTGCGGGTAGACTATAAACAATTTTATAGCTACTTTAAAAGTCAAGAATGTATCTTATAATTTCTTATATGTATATATCCTATCAATCTTACTAACATTTTAAATGCAAAAGGTACATTACATGGCTCTGGATGAAAGGTATAGTTAGAAGGTAGTCTGGAAGAACACATAGGATATTATGTTTCAATATTTCCGGACAGAGTCGCGGGCGACTGCTACTAATATAATGAGAATATACCTTGGAGTATATATTAATAAAATCAATACTTTATTTATGCTTCTTGAACAATCAAAAAGCTTATAATAAATTAATGTAAGTAATTTATGAAATGAAGTGCCATCACTCCGCTGATTAAATATTTACTCTCGCGCAACATTTTAGTTCAAAGTGAAAATATCAAGGGTTTTTAATCATTTAATGATTGATTAATTAATTAAAAATGTAGTGGTTGATTTTTTAAATCGATTGTGATATAATGTTGTATGCATTATGGAACACTTATCATATAGTTTTCTAGAAAAAGACCATAGAGAAGTCAAAATTTGTAATATTTTTCCATCCAACTTGTAACACAAATGTCAAAAATACTATTTACCAAATATGTATAGCAAATATATTGTTCAATGCCATTATTTGCTTTAACTTTAAAAACATAAAATAGATAAAAAAACTACTATTTATTTGACCATTAATAATAGATATCCCCAGACTTCGGCTACATCAACCTAACTTAAATCATTGCATATACTCGTAGAATTAGTATACACATGTCTTAGACAAACTGCATCTTAATTTAATAAAGCGTGCAACAGCACTAAATCTTACTGATATTATAAATGCGAAAGTTTAGAAGGATGGATGGATGTTTGTTAGAGTTTGTAGCCTAAACGGTTGAACGGATCTTGATAAAATTTGGTATAGATGTAGAGGTTAGTCTGGAAGAACACATAGACTCACTTTTGTTTATTTTTAATTCCACGCGGACGGAGTCGCGGGCGAAAGCTAGTGATTTCATATTTATTAAGCCAGCGATAGCGTGAAGAAATTTACATAGAAATCTCTCTCAAGTGTTATTTGCGAACTGCATCGTGTTTGTTACAAAAACAAATCTCTTCTCCGAGAGTAAATTAATGTTAGTGTAGTGTATAGCCACACTGTTGTTTACTGTCATGGCGTCATGCTAACCGGGCAGTCGTATCCGAGCCACCGACGGGAGCGGACGTCACAAGTATACAGTACAGTTAGCACTAATTCTTATGCTATAAATTACTTACTTAATACTGTAAAAGCTTACTTTGAAAAGTCTATAAGAATAAAAGAAATAAGTATCGTGAAAGTATCTAAATAGAATTAGACTATATGAAATACTAGCTTTTGCTTGCGAGTCTGCGTGGAATTAAAAATGTAAGTAGCCTATGTTTTCTTCCAGACTCTAAAACTCTATAACTTTGCCAAATTTAATCGAGATTCATTCAGCAGTTTAGGCTACAAACTCTAACTAACATCCATCTTTCCATTTAAACATTCGTACTTATAATAGGTAATAAGTAAGATTGAGAGGAGGTTTTTAGGAAAATAATGAAATTAAAAAAATCAATGTGTATCTTCTAGTATATTAGTTCACTGTTATTTCCAAATTAATTGATCGAAAATGCAGTACAGTATTAGTATTGAGTGGCTACCCTGCCGGGAGATGACGACAAAATTGAATTTTGTGCAAATTATGTTACAAAAGCAATTTGAATCAGCGCCATCAAACTACGCGGCTGTCCTTTTACCCAAAAATTATATACGATAACCAAAAATGTATAAAGACGTTTTCACCTATACATATAATAAAATTGGAGTGTCTGTTTGTAATATCAGAAAAAAATCCAGATTTCGGGAAGATAATGTACTTGCGTTGCTGATAATGAAAATCGCATTTAAAACGATTTTGTTTGTCTGTCTGTCTGTAAGCCGCGTTTGTTCCGGGTAATCTCCGAAATGAATGAACTTATGTCGACTGGATTTTCACTAAAGTTTAGCTGCCATAGACGAGCACATTATAGGCTACTTTTTATCTTAATATTGCGTGGACGAAGTCTCGGACAACAGCTAATTTAAAATATTGTATTAAAATAATTCCCGCAGGTGTCAAAGTAATAAACAATTAATTAATATTAAAATTTGAGCAATAAAGCGGCGGCCGGTCCGCGGCACGTGACTCTAACTTTGTCGACCTTTCTGTTTAAGATACAAATACTTTATAATTAATTGACGGAACATTTGGCTACAAAAATGGTAAAGGCAACTTTTCCTTTAGAAATTATACAATTAAAACACACATTTTTGGAGTAATATTTCACTCATAAAATACGACATGCAGATCACAGTGGTGTCCACACCACAAGTGTAGTTCCAACTAACTCTACCTTTCGTATGATGGGAAAAACTATCTCTAATTACTATTTTATTGGGTAATACTACTAATAGTACCATTCTAAAAAGCTAGACTTGTGCTTTAGAATGGGCGTAAACATTTGACTAAACTATTATACAACTGTCGTGCGATTGTCGATTGTTTCGCAGCCAACTCAACTGTTTAGTTGCACAACTAAAAATCGAGTCGTCTGCCCACTTCCATATAAGCTCATAGTAATCAAAGTGCGACTAAACATTTGAACGGTGTAGTCAAAAGTGTGCGCGCACTCTTACAATTGTCGATTTTTTTTATATATAACATAAGGTGGCAAACGAGCAAGCGACCACTAGAATCCGCCGAAATGGCGAAGCGACCGCTGCCCATAGACATCCGCAATTGCGTTGCATACCCTTATACGACGGAGTAGGAGACGCTCATAAAGAGGATATTTCCCCTTCCTATGCATCTCCTCCACCGTCAAATCCACTTCCCCTCCCCAACCTCTCCTTACAAGAAACGGATGATAAAGAGAAAGGGACTTAAATGAGGCCTCCCGCACCACACTCATCAGACGAAACTCGGAATTGCTTCCATTTCACGCCTGTTTTCAGTGTGCTCGTGGTATTACACCAGGCGTGCCGGCCCATTCGTGCTAAGATGTTAAAGCGGGCACTACCACTGTCGAATGGCGGAATTCGAACTTTCGACTCCATGATCGGATATAGACATAAACCATATAGACACCAAAGTAAACATTAATTTTCACTTTTAATCTCCGTGCAAAATATTCAACTTAGTTGATATTTTTAAACTCAAATTTTACAATGATATATGTTCTAAAATGAGTAAAAACGTAATCGCTTTTGAAGTGGAGGTTACGACGTAATTACTGCACTCGCAACGCGAATTCACAAAAGAAAATGCAGCTTTTATGAAACCCACAAAGCCTTTACGCGAGCAATAATTGCAAGTGAACGTTTAGGAGCCAACTATGTTTCTTTGAAAGGAATGCCTAGTAACATGTAACTTTTCCTAATAAATATGAAGGCCTGTGGAACATGGAAGGCAAAAACAGATATAAACTAAGGGTCTATTATTACAAAAAATATTTTATATTGTCTGATAACAATCCACCGTGTAGAATATGTGATGGAAATATCGGATTGTGTTACCTTATCTAATAGTGACGTCATTTTTAAGCTATCTGATCTTCTATCAGCCAGTGGTGGGACAGGATGTTATTCTTCTAATTCTAAACAAACATTTGATAACAACAAACTAATACCTAACATGGAAATACAAAAATATGTCGTTTCTAAGAATTTTGGCGGCGCATTTTCTTTTAGCCTTTGAAGTAGTCACAAAAAACACGTTTCTCGTGTCATGTCCTCGAATGAGGTATTCTTGACATAAGGAATTTTCTTCTTTGTATAAACAGAGTTTTCCATGTTATATCTATATGTTTTGTTCAGCAGGATAAAAATGTGCAAAAACTTTCGAGTATAATATACCTTAATTCTTTGACTTTAGTATCGATATTTCAATGGATAACCGAATACTGGAATGACAATTAAATTTGGAACTATAAATGGTAAGGTCATTAACCTCTAAATTCCATATAAAATTTTGACGTCCGTTAGATTATAGTAGAGCTTACGACCCAATGTATTTCAGTATTCGGCCGCATCTGCAATAGGTATTAGGTAAAGGGTATAGTCAACAGGGTAGGTACAAACTACCACGCAGAGAGCCGTGTGATTCTTAGTAAAGATATTTTATGATCAGTTCCCTTCACGTCGTCACTGAGATGCTCGGAGCTTACCTTAATTAGTGTTGATAAAGCCATAGTCAACCATACTGGCCCAGTTCGGATAGGTTGCCTCTAATAAAAAAAATAAGGAAGTGCCTTAGTGGCCATTAAATAGTCCTGAGTAACATAGCTAATTAAATCTAACCGCTGCTCAAAACGTTTCAACATGGAAATTGTGAATTTTACGAAAGTAGTTCAAGTGAACCAAGTTGCAAGCAAGTTGCGAGATCCATTGTTCCGTTAATTAAGTGACGTGACAAAAAGTGACACTCGGCTGCGCTTGGATAGTTGTTAATTAAGAAGATTACTGTCGGCCGCCTGCTGCCGCGGGCGCGCTGCGAATTCAATTGTAACAGAATCAGTTTCGAATAACAATTCATTTGATTATGTAACTGAGATGCACGAACATTTTACCAAATGTATGCTTGACTTGGAATTGTAGAATTCCTTCGACATGGCGCTTAACCTACTCTTACTAAATGTAAATGAGAGAGTTTAGATAGACGCATATATAGTAAAGTTTAGCCTAAACAGTTCAAAAGAACTCGATTAAAATTGGCAATGTAGAGCATAGTCTGGAAGAACATATGTTAATTACTTTTATTTTTTTTTAATTCTACACGGACAGAGTCGCCAGCTAATCTACTAGTGAAGATTAATAATACTACAGAGAACTAATACTAAACGAGTATATATTTATTTACTTTTGTCTTTCGTCCTAACATCAATATTATTAAGACAAGTTAAAATTATCGTACAAGCAATTGTTTATTATGATTTTGGTTTATTAATATTGCTTTTTATTGCCTGAACTTAGAGATTTTATCGTCTAATCGATAGTACTCTACATCCTAAAATGTAAAGTAAGTAATTTTGTAACAGACGTATGTTGTTTTGATATAATTTATGATTGTAATATGCGTGTATTGATTTAGGACGCAAAAGGGCAACGGAAATAGAAAACCTTATACGTTTGTTTACTTTACGGAATGTTAGACGGCAAATTACAGTAGCAAACTTACTAGTGTAATATTCCGTATTTACATTACGTGGGTTGCGATATTACTCCGAACTAACATTGTAGTAACTATGGTTAATATCTTTCTATGGTCCTGTTAACAAGTAAATATTTAATCCATTAAATTCATCCAATTTCACTGTACAAAATGGTTACATTAGCTTACAAGTAACAGAATTAAATAGCAGGCCTATAATTTGCTGAAAACATCAGCTATCTTCCCTTGAAAGTCTCGTCAAAATCGATCAGCTCGTTTATGAACCTGAAAGCAGACTTGTTGTGGACAAACAGACAAACATTTTAAATGATTATTCGTTATTAGCAACGCAGATGCATCATGCCTACGAAACTATTTTTATCGACATTACTTACACTCCAAATTTATTAATATCTTAAAGGAGATAATGTAAACTGTAATTACAGGATGTTTCCACAATCATCAATCGTGTTTCACTAAAGAAAATGTATTTATTTGTTACATTACACGTGCTGTCGAGAAAAAAATCTAACAAAACATTTCTTAGTTAGAAGCAGTAAGCTTTAGTACTGTTTGCACTTCATGACGTTTCCATTATTGCGAGGATTTTGGTGTAAACAACGGACAGCCGCTGCGGATCATCCGCGATCCAACAGAACATTGCGAAACTAAATTAATTTGTACAAGTATTACGTACATTTTCACTAATAATTCATTAAAAAAGTCTACTGACACTAAGAATATTATCGTATAGTAACACCATGACTTTAACTATGACATTTTTTAAATGAATTTGCAGAGAGGGCGCACATTTGAAACTAAACTATCTCACAACTGTTCAGTCTCGATTTGATTTCTATGAGCGGTCATGAAGATGCGCACACATAAACACTTGAATTGGCTGCAACAATCGACAATCGCACAACGGTTGTGCGATGTTTTAGTCAAAGGTGTCCCCGGTAATTTATTTCTAACCTCTCTTTAGGAAGTTGTGTGAAATGAAAATTTTATTTTGTATACATTTAACAACGATTTTGTTAATAAAGGTTTCATATTTCACTTAGGTAATAACAGTGTTAAGTTTAAGTTGTAAATATGTGGGAAATGTATGTTAGAATTTAAATCATTCGTTGCACGTTGTTGCAATGCATTACAATGAATTGTTTGCCATCTGTAGCGTTTAAATGAATCGCTTGCTTAGCGCGATGTGCAAGTTATTATGCATACTTGTGAAAATTAATCTCTACATAGCATGGTAATATTTTACATACATAAAAATGTTTAGTTACTTTGTTTTTCCCATCTTTCGATTACCTTTATAAACTTTAGCGGTATAAAGTTATATTTATTACCGCAATTAGTACATTAAAATGATGTGTAACTTGGCTTTATTATACAGAAAGGGGTTGTTACAAACAATCAAAAATTTGGTCGAGAAATATAAAAAATAATTGTGTTATTAGTATTATTGGCCACATAATATCGTAATTAACTAACATGGACATCGTAGTTTCGGAGCAGTTGCCTCTTTCGTTCTCATTAAAAAGACAAGAGATAGATGTTATGTATATGTTCTCTATGGACGTTTCGGTAGTGTCACATCAAAGAGTTTTGTCAATGGTTAGTAGTATGGAGTGTTGTAAACTAGGGCGGAATAATCATTCACTCCCGGCTATGAAGCAAACTTGAATAGAATGAAACGCGTTGAGATCACAGTTCAAAGGTGAATGAGTACTTTGTGAACTATATTAGACCTTTCACGTGACAGTAGAACAGCAAAACAACCTTATATTTATTATCTCACTCATAGCTTACGCTAACTCACCAAGATGGTAGGCAGAGGTGCCATTTGGTACGGACTTGAATTTTTATTAATTTGTGAGTTATATTTTTTCATCTGCGGGGTGAAGTCCTCATGACCCATAATACAGAGTTCTAACCTAGTTCGGATACCGGTACCTGGCTCATAGGGGAAAATACTTTTTTTTTATAAGAGAATGGGGCGAAGAGCGGCGGGAATACAGAAGTGGTTAACGACGCCCATGGACATCCGCAACACCAGAGGAACTAAAGCTGCGTTGCCGGCTTTTGAGGTTTAGGTTTTTTTATTCATTTCATTTAACTCAGCGTAACTAAATACATCAAATTGGTGGGGTCATAAATATATAAGACAAACGTGTTTTTTCAAATCCTATTCCTATATTTATTCTATCTGTAAAGTTTTATAAGAGTTGATATTTTCTAAGCATATAAAATGGCTAAAGTATATTGCAAGTGGTTATATTCCCGACTTAAACTGAAGGACTTGGAATGTCGTTTTTATCGTAAAGCTTCCTAAAGCTATAACGTGTGGCGAGGTAGTAAAACATAAACCATTATACTTTTTATGGAGTATAACATTATATCTCTATGTATTATACTAGCTGTTGCTCACGCCTTCGCCCGCGTGAGTTAAAAATATAGCCTATGTTACTCACTGATAACGTAGCTTTTTTCTAAATCGACCCAGTAGTTCTGAAATTGTAGTAGAACGCCTAATCCTATTTTAATGCATACAAAAATCTTTCCTCTTCATAATATTAGTATGGATTAGGTATTACATTTTTGTATGTCTAATACAAATGTTAAAATATGTCAAAAATGAATGATTTCCTATACTAAAGTATACCCGAATCCTCATCTAGATTAGCTTATTAGACTGTTTAATTACTACTTTAGATTATATCTAATTTTTGTTCAAGAGCGTCGGTGGCTCAGTGGTTTGAACACTTGACTTGTAATCTACAGGTCTTGGGTTCGAATCCCGCCATGTACCAATGTGATTTTCGATTTTTCGAATTTTCATATGTACATAATTTACCCGACGTTCTTACGGTGAAGGAAAACATCGTGATGCAACCTGCACATATCGGCGAAGAAATTCAAAGATATGTGTGAAGTCAACCAACCCGCACTTGGCCAGCGTGGTTGACTATGGCCTAGTCACCCCATATTAGGGTAGGCTCCGAGCCCCTCGGTGGGGACGTATAGTGAGCTGGTGATGATGATGATGATGATGATGATGATGAATTTTTGTTCCCAGTTTTATCAATTAAAAACCTTAAAGCTTAAACTAACAGCAGATTAGAATCTGTAGTCTGCGGGGGATGTGAACTGCACACAAACACACACAAAACAAACAACCATCAAACGTTTAATACGTGGTACTAAGTCGTTACATACCATGTAATCAGTAAAACCTTTGTAAATGTGAACATTTACGATTATTTACGTCAATAAATTACAAGAGGGCGCTGATTGTTAAGGAAATGACTACACATTTGCATCAGAGTGATGAGCGAACATTACAGGGCCCGTATGTATACCATAAAGCTAAACGACTTCCATAGACTAAACAAGTATAGAGTACCAGCTTTTGTCTATGATTACATCAGTATGGCATTAAAACAAACAAGACTAAGTAGCCTGTGTATTCTTCCAGGCTGCTCTACATTAATGCCTAATTTTATCAAGATCTTTTCAGCCGTTAAGTCGGCAAACTCACAAACATTCATTGTAATTTTTGGTATTTATAATTTTAGTAAAATGTAAGCTAAATACGGACAATACTTTGCTACATTAACTAAAGTAAAAAGTCTTCTGTTATTGTTTTTTTTTATACAAAAAAGGTGGCAAACGAGCAAGTGGCCACCTGAATCCGCCAAAATGGCGAAGCGACCGCTGCCCATAAACATCCGCAATTGCAGATGCGCTGCCTACCCTAAATCGACGAAAGAGGAGAAGCACGTAAAGAGGATATTTCCCCATCCTATGCGTCTCCTCCACCGTCAAATCCACTTTCCCATCCATCCTTTTCTTAAAGAAAAAGGTGGGACGGGAAAGGGACTAAAATTGGGCTTCCGGCACCACACTCATCAGACGAAACGCGGAATTGCTCCCACTTCACGCCTGTCTTCTGTGTTGTCGTGGTATTGCACCGGGCGAGCCGACCTATTCGTGCAAAGATTCTAAAGCAGGCTCTACAACTGTCGAAATTAGTGTCGTCAAGATGACTTTTATTATTGTTCTTACAAAATTAAATTACCCTTACTGGAATTAGTAGGAGTATTTCGTGTAATGTAAAAATAATCACATCTTAAAATGTTATAATCGGTTTATCTTTTATTGACAAAAATATACCAAAGTGTGTATAACGATGATAAATTATTGTAAGTAAAAAGCTTTATCGAGCAAGTTGAATAAAAAAGCTTATCGAATAGAATGTCGTTACTAGAGCTTTTACGATAGCTTTGACGATACGTCCTCGTAGTAAGGTTCTAACGAGGACAGATACAAGTTATTTTTGACTTAGTAGATTGATCTTGAAAATATACTTTTTTAGGTTTTAAAATTTTTAATGTCATTACAATTTGATTGTTGGTTCCAAATAACTTTTATTACCGAAATCATTATAAAAAATCGATGACTAAAACAGTATCTTTTAGCGATTAAATTAGATTACATTTATTATTTACGAGCTGTTGCCCGCAACTTCATCCGCGTAGTATTAGAAAACATACGAACTATATAAATTACAAATAACTACGTATCCCTTGGGAACCGGACAATTCTCGGGGATGAAGCTTATCCCATGTGTACTCCAGACTTTGTTTTATATCTGTGCCAAATTTCAATAAGATAGGTTGAACCGTTGCAGAATGATCGAGTAAACTTTAAAAAACTAAATTAATGAATCCCACGGGAACCGTAACTATTCCCGGGATAAAAAGTAGTCTATGTGTTCTTCCCGACTATGCTCTAAATCTGTGCCAAATTTCATGTTGATCCGTTCAGCCGTTTAGGCTACAAACGCTAACAAACATCCATCCATCCATCCATCCATCTATCCATTCATCCATCTAAACTTTCGCATTTATAATATTAGTAAGATTATCATTGATTTATTTATATCTATAATTGAAATTTTATGGTATGTGATATATATGATATATATATTATATCATATACTAAGTGGTTATCACCAATAAATAAAATAAATAAATAAATTAGGGCTACGTAGATTTAAATTTTTCAATTTACATTCAGTGTTAGGATCATTATAGCATTAATTAAAATGAACTATAACAAAGCTTAGTTCTATTCGAATTGAGTTAACAATCCGGAGTTACAATAACGAGTGAAACAAAAGAGCTTTTAGTGGATTAATGAGAGTTGCAAAGTACGCACGTAACTAGACTGAAGTTAACGACTCAACTTTCAGCGACAACCATAAAAGTGGTAGAACAGTACTTAATTTAATAGTTTCTTTCGTATTATAGGAATTTAAATAATTTTTAGATTAACTATAGACAAATAAAATAAAAGAAAATAAGATAAAATAATGTTTGATTCTTGTCAACACTACAATTATGAAACAAAAAAAGTCGGCGTGAAATTAAAAATACATAGCATGCAAACATTCGCCTGCGACTCCGTCCGCGTGGAATTAAAAACAAACAAAAATGAGTAGCTTTCATATGTGTTCCTCCAGACTATCATCTACATCCACACCAAATTTCATCGAAATCCGTGGAGCCGTTTAGGCTACAAACCCTAACAAACATCCATCCATCCATCTAAACAATACATTTATAATATTAGTATGAAGTATGATTAAGTATAAACTATATTGTATGTCTCGTAGTGTATAAAAAACAAAAGAAGGATATACCTCTATTCGAATTTAGAACGTAATTTAAAACAAGGGAATAAATAAAACGGCAGTAACTGGCACGTTTCAATAGTAACTTGATCCGCGACTGGAGTATTAGCCGACGAAGCGAGTACGTTGCATACAAACAGAGCTGTTTGTAATGCAATCGAACTTGGATTAACCGTAGCCGAGTCGTAGCGGAGCCGTAACTGAGCCGTAGCACGCATACTTGTATCTACGTAAATTGAAATTCCAAGATTGTGATATCTTCACAAAGTATTTGCATTTATATTGTATTAGCTTTCGCTCGCGACTCCGTCCGCGTGAAATTAAAAGAAACAAAAGTGAATAGCCTATGTGTTCTTCCAGACTATCCTCTACATATATGCCAAATTTCATTGAAATCCGTTCAGCCGTTTAGGCTACAAACTCTAACAAACTCTAATCTATCCATCTATCCATCCATCCCTCTAAACTTTCACATTTATAATATGAGTAAGATAGCTTTACGATTTAATAACATAGAAAGTTGATTTGGATTCTTAGATGATACCATTTAACCGTTACTGAATATCGTTTAAAATACTTTTGTTTTAATCGTGGCCAACAACAATAGCAAATCCATCAATGTGTGCCACATGCGAAGTGCCTGATTACATACGAGTAAATAAATCTTCGGTTCGTCTATAGATTTCTGTTATTAAGTTTTAGGCGATCTTACTTTTAATTATTTTTAGTTGTAACAACTGGGGTTCCATTGCTTATATAACCGTAACATAAGGCTTTATAGCTTTTACAAAGTAAGGAAACTGATCTACGTTTATATAATTTATGTGTTTAATTTATATGACAGTTGGCAGTATTGCCTTTTAAAAGAAGAAATTAATAAAGAAAATGGAAATCCCACGGTAAAGATTTCCCTCGAGAAATTAAAGATGTACGTTTCCTACAATTAAAACAAAAATGGATGCGTTTTAAGAATTAATATAGGAAAGAAAGGACTAATAATGCAAAATGAATGTGAAATTTTATCAGTCCTTTTTACATTCTTGTGACATGATACTTTACAAGAGACTAGCTTTTGCGCGCGAATCCGTTGGCGTGGAATTAAAAAAAAAACAATAGCATGTATGTATTCTTCCAGATTATCGACTACATCTATGCCAAATTTCATCAAGATCCGCTTAGCAGTTTAGGCTACAAACTCTAATAATCTAAATCTAAATTTTCGCATTTATAATATTAGTAAGATTGGCTGAAACAAGATACAACATTTCTCTTAAATTTAATAGAAATTCAATTTATCCAGCAAGAAATAGGGATCGCAACTACAAAGTAATTTAAAAGAACTGTAGCCGCTGTCCGAGGGGAAACTTCCAGAAATAAATCTAACAATTGATTATGTTACTGAGAAAAGGATTAAAGTTCCTTAAAACTATAGATTGAATTCTCCTGCGTGCGTCCTTTTTATGTAGTTAGAAAAACTTATCCCATTCAAAACTGTTGCTTATTGTATGAAAATTTCTATACGCTTCGTTTATTTACACAAAACTAATTTATATCACTAACAAATTATAACCTTTTACATTATTCTATACGCTTCGTTCTATATTATTTAAGCTTTTACTAGCTTTCGGCCGCGACTCCGTCCGCGTGAAATTAAACAATAAACAAAGGTAAGTAACCTATGTGTTCTTGCAGATTATCTACAGAGATCCGTTCAGCAGTTAAGGCTACAAACTCTAACAAACATCTATCTAAACTTTCGCATTAATAATATTAGCAAGAAGTAAGTTATCCTGCTGTATGCTTCGTCTTTGCTATGCTTGTATACATGGATTTTATTCCGCTGTGTTTGATGTTACGTCAAGTAAATTATAAATTATTACGAAAAGCTTTTTGTATGTGACGTGATAGTGCTTCTCTCCTAACAGTGTTATACTCATTATTCTTTAAACATAATGGAATTAGCTAATGGAGAGGACCACTAATGCTACTCAAGAAGCTCTGATTCATTTATGTTTACCTTTCGTATAGTTCTTAGAATCATAGTGTTTAAGAAACACTATCTATATCTATCTACCTATTATTTCTATTACTATTATAAAGAGAAAAGTTTTTTTTGTTTTTGGATTTTTGTACGTAATGAAATAGCTGAATAACTACTGGGCCCCTTTTAAAAAACTAGAAAGGAAATTTATCTGTGATTAACACAGACTATATTTTTTTTTATTTACTGGTTTCATGCGGTCGAAGTCGCTTGCAACAGCTAGTTTCTAAGTACAATAATTTTAAGTGATGCTACCGTTATTAAGTTACTATGGATTTTATTTTTATTATGTTAAAGGTTGTGGAAGGTTACAATCTTTCGATACAATATCTTTTAAAATAACATTTTTTTCTACATAATTATGACAACAAATTTGTTTGTATGTAAAAAGAAATGTTTACTTCATTTTCCGAAAAGTTTTTGGAAATACTGTGAGCTATTAACTTATTTCGACACATTAACACAATCTTGTTCAACAAAAACTTGCAAATCAGCCCAAAGTCTACGCAACATAAATTACTTTTTCTTTTAGTCTCTGAATATTCTTTTGTTTTAATTACTTGCTTCATTGAACCTTTAACAGGCGAGCTTTTAGAATAAAATAGACTCAATTACAACGCTGATTCTTTATATTCAATCATACTAATATTATAAATGCGAAAGTTTAGATGGATGGATGTTTGTTAGAGTTTGTAGCCTAAACGGCTGAACGGATTTCGGTGAAATTTGGCAAAGACGTAGAGGATAGTCTGGAAGAACACATAGGCTTACTCAGTTTTGTTTTTTTTTTAATTCCACGCGGACGGAGTCGCGGGCGAAAGCTAGTATTCAATAAAGAATATTAATATCATACAACAATACTAGCTTTCGCTCGCGACTCCGTCCGCGTGGAACTTATTAAAACAAATTCAAGTAGCCTATGTGTTCTTCCTATATCTATGCCAAATTTTATAGAAATCCGTTCAGCCGTTTAGGCTACAAACTCTATCAAACATCCATCCATCTAAACTTTCGTATTTATAATATTAATATGAAGTATGATGTGATGTCAACGTGAAAATATATTCTTACAATGTTCTAGTGCTCGTGGAAAGGAAATTTACATTTTTAAATTATTTCGATGAGCAAATTTGTGGAGTATCAAAAAATTGATGGAATTACCTATTACGGTGTCATTTCCCCTTGATTAAAGTTTGCTTTGAAGATTTGAATTTAGATTGAATTTTTACGTCACCTACAAATTCGCGTGACTTGGATGAAATTTAAATATCAAAAGGGATATTAAAAGGTTTTCAATTTTTTGTATTATCGACTTTTACTATTATTGACGTTTATCGGACATTAGGATTGACTGAAATTACATACCGATTTATCGACTTAAAGATGTCAATTAGAATTATATTATATCCCTTGCCAACGGAAACATTTAAAACGCAACTAATTTTTATATTTAAAAATAAATTTCATCACTATCTCACACTCACGCTCGGACCTTACTCTAAGTTAGGAACCACGCTGGCCTAGAGCTGGTTGGTTGACTACAAACAATATCTCTGAATTTCTTCATAAATGTGCTGGTTGCTTCATGTTTTTATTCTCTGTTAGAAACTCCAAATATGATTTTATAAAAGCTCTAAAATCATTTTATATAGGTTTACAAACTAGAGCACAAATGTTTGTTTTCAATCGCATTTGAGCTTAGAGGGTCAAAACTTGTAAGACGTATACGAGCGTATCCCGAATTCACAATATAAACTCTCGATTCTATACACAATCTTTTACAATAACAAGATCCTCATTTGTTTTGTATTTGCGGATTACGTGCGAACTTCACATAAGGGTGGGAATACAAGCTACTGGCGTACACATGCCAGTAAAACGAGACTAGACGTGTCAGTGTAAACCATGATACACCCCTCGACTTTAACCTCAACTTCCCAAAATCAAATATCGTGTTTGATGTTTGTCAGTACATAATAGCTGGCACATGCTAGTAGCTTGCATGCAAGTATGCCAGCTACTATCAGTCAAACAGTATCTTGAGTATATAAAGCCTAAAGCAAACTCGTACCTAAATACATCAAACTTCGTGAATTTAAGGTAGTAATAAAGCAACGTAAAGAAAATAAACTTGAAAAGAAACCCCTTGATAGAGTTGTAAACAGAACTAACGAACAAACAAAAAAGCGAAGTTCAAACATCGTCAAAGTAAAGGAGCATGTTCACGGAAAATTCTACACTAACACAAATATAGATAAACCGTCAAATGAGGAACAAACAGACAAAAATGCTTAGTACATTTGATACCAGAAATATTTATAAATTGGACTTTAATTTGCTTAGTATTTTAGTAACTTTAGCTTGTAAAAACGTCGACTTATGTTACTGACAATCAAAATTATATTACGCCTAAAACGCATGCTTGTTTTCTAATAAAAATAGCTGTAAATACTATAAAATATTACAATAGGTTCCAAAGCACGTCTTAATATATTATTTATTACGCGCTCGCGAAAGCGGAGAGGATGGATCTCGTAAACGAATTCGCAATCTTCTATGTATTGAATTTATCCGAGGAAATATGAATTTTAAAACTTGTTTCCTCCAAGTAAATCTTCGTTGATCCAATATTTGCTAAACTTATACTGAAGTTTCAGCTCCATATAGCCGTTATTGAAAATCAGAATCAACATTACATTCCTTTTAATTTCACATTAGGTCAAACGTGTCTTACATGTGTTAAATAATACTACTGACAGTACGATAATGTCTTGGGAAGGGAATTTAATTCTTTAACTTTACTCATGAAGACAAAGGAAAAGTGTTCAATCGGTAAACAATGTATCAAGTTTTTCCTTACTTGTAAACTTAACCGTAGATATGTGATGTGAAACATCATTTTGTCACATCTGTGACAGATATTGGTAATGCTATCAAACGTAAACGGCTGTTACGGTATTATACTTTGTAACGTATTGACATCTTAAATATTCCTTTTTGTGTATTCTTTACTTTTAAAGCCTACATCTCTTGCCAAAAAAGATCGATGACCTTGCAGATCAAATTTTCATCTGAAAAGCGATGAATTCATGACAAGGAAATAATGGGAAGAGGATATTTTATAATACAACCAATCTTAATACAAATAAAACTAAATAGCGTAGTAAGTCAAGTATGCGGAAAAACAAACACATAAAAATAAACTTGGAAAGATAAAGAAATGACAGAAGAAATATTACTTATCCATTCAAAGACTACATTAACTTTATAGTTATTACTAACGACTCTACTTTTCATGGCTGTAAAGTCTTAACTTTGATAAATAATCGATTTAATCGTCGGAGAGATTTCCCACAGTTTATCCGAATGTCTTGTAAGATCTAATACCGTTCCTTATGATCTCGAGTGATTTGGAGGGTAAAGATCACTTAAACGCAGTATACGCATAATTACTCTCAGGCGCTCCCTACTTAATTCTTCCTTAATTAATTCCCTCATAAAATGTCGTGTGCTTTATGACACAAACACGCGTGGGGAAAATTACGAGCAATCATTTGCTGTCGTAGTCAACGAGAATCGTAATTATTTAGAGATCTTGCATTTGATATTCCATTTGCTTTCTGTATTTGATGTTTTTCAATACCATAGACGCTTCTTTATCAAGTCGCAGTTTCCTGTAGTTATTATATTTAAGTCGTCTCTCCCCAAAGTCCTTGACTGTAAATAATTTATTTTTTTATAGAATCACACAAATTATACTAAAATTATAAATGCGAAAGTTTAGATGGATAGATGGATGTTTGTTGAAGTCTGTAGCCTGAACGGATTTCTACGAAATTTGGTACAGATGTTGATGATTGTTTGGCAGAACATAGGCTACTCACTTTTTGACCGACTTCCCAAAAGAAGGAGGTACTCAATTCGTCTGTATGTTTTTTTTTTTTTTTTTTTTTTTTTTTTTTTTTT
>NW_013525102.1:6058632-6075364 GCF_000836215.1 Papilio polytes
TTCGTTACTTTTTAGTGTACTGTTTTTTTGAGAATATTTTGTTTTGTTTTTAGTGCATTTTGTTTTGTTTTTAGTGTATTTTTGTTTTTATTTAATTCCACGCGGACGGAGTTGCGGGCGAAAGCTATTTAATAAATCAATAAAGAACATCTTACCGTTTTCTTAATTTGTAGATCAAGTACACAACGATCAGGTTACCAAATATAAGCATCATCATCAAAAGTAATGGAAAGATAACATCTGTAAAGAGTATTTCAACAGTGGCCCGCTTTAACATCTTAGCACGAATGGGCCGGCACGCCCGGTGTAATACCACGACCACACAGAAGACAGGCGTGAAATGGAAGCAATTCCGCGTTTCGTCTGATGTGAGTGTGGTGCCGGAGGCCTAATTTAAGTCCCTTTCCCTTTACCACCCATTTCTTATAAAGAGAGGTTGGGAAGAGGAAGTGGATTTGACGGTGGAGGAGATGCATAGGAAGGGGAAATACCCTCTTTATGTGCGTCTCCTCCTCCGTCGGATAAGGGTAGGCAACGCATCTGCAATTGCGGATGTCTATGGGCAGCGGTCGCTTCGCCATTTTGGCGATTTCAGGTGGCCGCTTGCTCGTTTGCCACCTTATGTTATAAAAAAAAAAAAGAAAAAAAAATCGATTTAAAAAACTAACTAACACTACAGTCAGCAATAAAAGCTTGATAAACTAGTCAAAGACGATAGTTTTAAAAACACGCACATACCCGTTCATATCTTTCCGAATTATGTGCGCAGACGAACACGTGCATACGTATTTTTAAACAGTAGGCCTATACAAGTTTTTAAAGTTGTCTTAGTACATATTTATGCAACTGACTGTACATTACGTTTTTACGAAATAGATAAATGGAACAACTAACCTACAAACACTCCCATTTTGTACTGTACATATATCGGCAACTGAATAGTAACTCTTAAATTCAAATTAACTATAGTATTAACAATATTTTTGTCAATTCAATAATAGTAAATTGATTCTTATTTAATTCTTATTCGGGTTTTGCAGACCAATTTATATTGTCTCTGTCATTTGTCATAAATGTCAAGATAGATAATAAAGAAGAAAATACGGTTAGCAGAATTAAAAAGAGTTTTCAATTATTTAAACATTACTTGCTATAAAATACAATATCAGGTGCAAAGTAATTAAACACACCGAGCGGTGTAGCGACTGTAATCAGGGGACCATTATTAAATGTACACAACACGGGAGCTTTTCAATACGACACCGACGGTAAAATAAGGGCCGTGCCACATGAGGTATAAACGGTCGTGACTATATCGAGTTTAAATTATCGCAGATTATTGCAACACTGTTAGTAGTGATGTGTACAATTATTTTTTTAATACATTTAAAGTTTTAGAGATAGTGTATTTTAAAAGAAAAGCGAAAAGTCTTCTAAATCAAGATGCCATTAAAAAATTCTTTTGGTCGTTATAATTATAAAATATTGTTCACTGTTTACTTCTAATTAAAGATAGTGAATTTTATCTTATTTCCAATTAGTGTTGCGTTTAACATTTAGTCATTTATCGATGTTATTTAAAACTGTTGCACGTCACTAGCGGTCAATGACTTATTTGTGTTACATTCGCGTTGATTTGACGACGGTAGATGCAGGGTAAGTCACTCCTCGCGTGACCGTTTCTATTACAGGTCTGACATAATCAAATTATATTCCGAATATGATATAACTAGTTTTCGCCTGCGACTCCGTCCGCGTGAAATTAAAAAAAAGTGGCTTTCCTATGTATTCTTACAGACTATCCTCTACATCTATACCAAATTTTATTGAAATCCGTTCACCCGTTTAGGCTACAAACACAAACAAACATCCAACAGAAGTATGAAGTATGATGCAAATTATACTTGCCGTGGGTTTTTAAACTATCTTCTATTTAAAATTGTCAAGAAAAAATGACGCCTTTCCTACGTTGTTAATTTCTAATCTGCATCTATACCAAACATCGAGATCCGTTTAGCAATTTAGGCCACAAACTCTAGCAAACATCTATCAACTTATGCATTTATAATATTAATAACGAGTAAGATATGTTAACCTTTTTATTTTTTCCCCCTTTGTTTGTTTAGAATATAAAAAAACAACCAAATATTAACAAAGAATATCAAACGGAAATATATATCCCTTGCACACTGAACAGAGTCGTCTGTATGCAAAGATAAGCTAAATTTGATTTGCTTGCATTGTCCTAGCACAATGGACACGCGAATATTGTGAGACAGGACTTAAACCTTCACAATAGGCATTCTAAACGACTGTTGTTTCATAAAACGAAAATTTTCATCTATACTTCTATACTATTATAATAAAGCGTAAACACACGCTTCTTTGTTGCCTAAGATGTCAGCAATTACAGCATATATTTGAATAATACTTTTTTTTAATAAAAAGCCCTACACTTACGACACGCTTTAGGCTATATTTCACGCCATTAAACTTTGGATAAAAACCCTAATGTGGGAAAGACACCATAAGTTGCTGCCAACAAGAGTTGCCGAGGTTTTGTCATGTCATGTCATTTTGACATTTGCTATTGATAATTTGACCAATGCAAACAATAAAAAAAATCATAATTCCATGCGGATGAAGCCGCACGGGTACAGCTAGTAGTAAATACAACAGAATCTAGATAGGACATAATTAAACAAACATATTACCTACAGAAAAAGCTTAAAATGTTTTTTAATTTAACAATAAGGGACAAAGATATTAAAGGTACTTTTACAAAGAAGGGTAAATCCCAGCTTTAATGCAAGAACTCAGTGTGATAAAAGACTTTTATTAACTTTATTTACTTCTTTATGAATTTCGTTTTAAGCTTCAGGTACACACAAATTTATTTTCCTTTTAGTAATTAATCTCTATTACTTTGCATATTAAAAAAAAAATTGTTTCGTAGAATTTAGGGGGGAAAAACTTTCAATGGATAACAACGCTGTCGACCCTACGGGAGTAGGATAAGGCAGGGGAGATAACGATGACGATGATGATGATGATGGTGGTGGTGGTGATGATGATAATGATGATGATGATGGTGGTGGTGGTGATGATGATGATGATGATGATGATGATGATGATGATGATGATGATGATGATGGATAATTAAAATTTTATAAGAAGTTCTGAAAGGAGTGCATTATTACGATTAACATCTTTCTGTTATATTAGAAGACTATAATCGCTAGTTTTTGCCCGCGACTTCCTCCGCGTTCTTTGTAATGCAGTTCTAAAGCTAAAAACATCCATTCATTCACACAATTCGCATTTATTTATATATATTGTATTAGAGATAATATTATATTAATATAATATAATATTAGAGAGAGTAAAATTATTTACATTAGTGTTAGCAATTAATATCTATGATCGCATTAGAAGAAATACCACACTTCCAATATTATCTGTAAAGCGGCATTCAACATCAAAAGAAAATAGGCTTCCATAAACTATGTTGTTTTCCTTTTCAATATGAGAATGATCTATTTTACGTATGAGAACTGACCACGTAACCGCAGTCTGATTGCGACGCTACATTGCCTGTTTGCTTCAATCAATCAACGCTTTATATTGCAAAGCGTGTGGGAAGCCTTACAATTAATTGTCTACTCATTAGAACAAAAAGAAATGAATACAAGCAGATGACTTTGATTAAGTTTCGCCTAAAAATAAGAATGTTGTCTAAAGAGTTTCAAATAAAATAATAATAGTCCGGACATTAGATCATTACCACTACAAATAATTTCATCTATCTATTGGTAATCAATCGTGGAGGGGAATTTTGGTTCGTGTTGTCCCGTCTATACAAGTATTGAATATCTTTACATTAATTGTATAGATTTAAAATTAGAACTATGGAATTATAGACGTATCCTAAAGTGAAGCTTCAGAAACTATTAGGAAACATTATAAATAACTATCTCCTATCTCTTCTACAGGTAATTAATTCTTACAGTACTCAATAATCCAGCGAGCGGGAACTTCGCTCATTAAGTGTTGCCAACTTCTCACATTGATATTAAAATCTCGTGTACCAACATTAATAATTAGTTTCCAGAGAGTTTCCTGTAAGATTTAATCTCTTCATGACGTAGTTACGAGTTGTTAAGATAAATCTATTTCACTTTGTATGCGTACTTATTAAGCCAAGAATAGTCTGTGATAGTATAACTTTACCTTCCAAGAGAAAAAAAAAAACATACAGCCTATAAGATATGAAGAAAAAATTCAAATAATTTATTATGTCATCGCATTTTTAATATAAGGCGACCAATTTCTTACGGGTCAAAAAATACTGATGTACATGTTTCTGATATTTATTGGAAATTTTATCAATTTTCTAAGAAACAGCAAAAGGAGATACAAATAGGGAGGAGAATTTGTGTCGCGTCCTCAGATAGCCGAGCCCGTCCCAACCATTCCAGTGAGGAATACTTAGAATATCCGGACCACAGATCAATGCAACGGCAGAGTAAACACTAAGTCTTGAAAACTTGAAGTTTAAAAAATATACAAGAGAGCATTCATTAACCTGTGTAGTCTTCATTTGTACTGACAAAAAAATTCTTTATAACACGTACTGAGAATGTCAACATTCTCATTTAGAAGTTTTATGCGTCGTGAATGAAAACTGTAACTAAATATAGTTTTTTTTTTCTTTTTCTCGATTAATGATTTTTGAATCAATTTACACATTGCAAATAGGAACATAATGTTATTGTAACTATGCCGTTGTTTGGTTTAAATCAATACTTGTAATGTCTATTTGTGCTGTCTGTTTGTTCATGGACTGTACGTTAAGGTAATTCACCACTTTAAGCAATATGGCTTCACTTGCCCGATAAATTGATGTCGATTTGTAACAAACAATTGCTGTGTTGTGTGAAATTCAAACTCTCCAAGAAAATAGCTTAGAGTCACGTTTCTAACATTTGAATTATAGAGATTAAAATACTGAACTGTGAATTAATGTAGCTATTACCTTACACAATTTTATAATGTAACTGCACAAATAACTTTCGGTACCACCAACTCACTAATAACTTGTAGATGAGGCTCGGAGCCTATCCTACGCTAGGGTGACAAGGCCAGCCAAAGATTCAATGGTGGTGGCATGGTGTAGTTCCGTGTTGCCATAACGGAAAGAGAACGTTACCGATAGTGGGACGCGCAAGCTGAGTACATTTAGGCACCGCTCTTTTCCACCAGAGATCTTGGAGTCCCGTCCGTCGCACTTGAAGATGACGACCGATAGGTAATGTCCATATAACCCTGATTCCCTCAGAAGCAGTGTATCATTCTTAATATTTCATCTCCAGAATTTACCAGCATTACATTTAAGAGAATAATAAACACGAGATATCGAGTTGTTTACGAAATTTATACTAATTTGCATTCATAGTATCTCTTTTAAATTATGTAAATTATTACGTGTCCGTGATATATTTAATACGTCTGTTAACGGATACGTTCGTGTCATTTCGTCAAAGTACAGTTGATTGTTCCATTCTACAATTGTCGAATGTCTATCAGATACAGAAATTAAATTGCACTGTAACAGAATTCCGATAACGGTTTCATGAAAATGTAAATTACACGCAACTCTAGTCGCGGTGACGAAATTGTTGAATTAAAGCCTTTGTATGATTCACGTATAACGATTACGATATAAGCGTGGGTTTACACCGTCATATAGGAAAAAATTCCATCATTCTGAATAAATAGAGATGTATTTTTAATACAAACCTTAAGTCAGTGGAACTAAACGGCAATTTATTTTTAAAATAATTGATTTGAAAAAAGCAGACAGAAAAAATTTAGTTATATGAAACAGTTTTTATAATTACATTGTTGTAAATGTTAATACGATCAAAGTATACTAATAAAATTCACCAGGCCCTATCTTTATTGGCAATATTGAATAGGAAGGTGCTAATTAAGGGCAACACATAAAGCCTGATATCCCCTTTGAACTTTGAACCCAACACTATTTGCGTGTCCCCTATTCAAATCTCCCACACCTCGTTCATAATTCACCGGCCTAGTTCATCTTCATGTACATATATTTCAATGAATAAGGTGTATATTAAAAGATACATTTATCTCATTCATAGTTAGATATTGTGTGAAAAGTTATGAACATTAGTTATAATGTTTTAACGATCATTTTGATTACAAGAATGTAACCGCTTACCTACTAACTAGTTGTTCCCGTGCGGCTTCATCCGCATTTGTCAAATTATAAATAGCAAATGTCAAAATAACATGACATGACAAACCTTGGCAATCTTGCTTCCTTGATGTTGGTAGCAACTTATGATCTCTTTCTCACCTTAGGGTTTTTATCGAAAACATTTACCCCCTAAGTTTAATGGCGTGAAAATATAAAGCCTAAAGCGTGACGTAAGTTTAGGGCTTTTTATTAAAAGAAGAATTGCTGACATCTTAGGCAACAAAGAAGTGTGTGTTTACGCTTTATTATAATAGTATAGATAAATAAATCTTATCTTACTACTTATCTAATGTTACATGGATGGATGTTTGTTTTAAAGTATATTTTAAACGGCTCATGAGATCTTGATGGAATTACGCATGTAGAGTATGGAAGAACAAAGAGGCTTCATTTTATATTTAATTCAACTATTTCGTTTTCATCTCGTAACTGTGATAGAATAAATCCGTGTAATTCATACGTTTAACATGAGGCATGATATGAATGAAGTTAAATCAAATGTCACAATAAATAATAATTGCAACTGTCAGATGTGTTTACATGTCAGTCGGGTTTAGTAAGACAGACAGCGAGCATGCAGCTAAACTGGGATCATATGAATTTATGATCCCTTTCGAAACGTTAACTTGCTTGGCAATATTTTTGCTATTTATTTTTAGAGGAAAGTAATAGTTTTTCGATTGATATAAATGGAAATTCAATATGTTATGAATGAAAGAAAGTATCCAAAAAGTACTCATTTTAATACCTGAAGTCTTTATAGATAACAGTCTTTTGTTTGATAATTGACACGTCACGGTCCTTATATTCTTATCTAATGCTATTTAGAAATGTTATCTTTTTTTTAATTATTGCGATTGATGGGCATTCGCAAATGAAACTTGCACAATTGTTTCTGAATTAAAAAATGTTATGACTTTTAAAGAACAAATTAATTTTCTTTTATTTAAGTAAACATTTGTACCAGAAAATGTATTTCAACAGAAACATTTCAGCAATAACGTTTGAAACAATGTAACTGTTTAGTTGGGATGCAAATGTCTGTTAATTAATTTCACTCGTACGAACAACAACTGATTTAAGCTCAAACATCTGTTTCGTGCGCGAGCTTTTAAGTTGCATTTGAATGCATACATGCTTAACATTGTATTTACCGCGCCCAGAGTCGCTTAAAGATTACCTAAACTGTTGCTAACGTTTTTTCACTTATGTTACCTCTTCATTATTGATCACTTAATTACACGGTGCCGTAATTTATCTACATAAGATTTTTTAGTATTATAATGCATAGGATTATGAACTTTCTCACCCCGTGTGTAAGTTCATAATTCATTTTTCTTGTCCACTATCTCCTCGATTTATTTTCATGATGAAAATGTTCATAAGCTTCAGAACATTATCCACTTCCGATAGGGATATTGCATTCCGACATCGGAAAACAAATGAACGAAATAAATATTGCGATCAGAATATTGAATAGTATACTGATATTTTAATAACCTTGTTCTACTTCTTATTTATATTATAAATGTGAAACTTTATATGGATGTTTGTTAGAGTTGGCATAAACTGGTGAACCGATCTCAATAAAAGTTGGCATACGAGTATATGTAGAGGATAGTCTAGAAGAATACATATTTGGTTATGTTTCTTTTAATACCACGCGGATGGAGTCGCGGGCGAAAGCTAGTATTGTAATTATAGCATAAAACAAAGGCTTAAATAAGAATTTATTCCAAAATAAAGCGCCAGACATTTTAATCTTAGCGAAAGAATAAAAAACTTCGAAGAAATTTAAAATGCAAAAAGTTACAAAGACATGTTCCTTTTAAAAGATATTTAAAAATGTATAGCTGAGAACTTTTCTATAAGAATTAAAAAGAGACTGTAGAATACAAATCAAGATCCGGGTTAATTGATTTTTCGTCGAAACAATTTAAAAAAAACTTTGTTAGTTTATATTTCTAATGGTCTATTTACCGTCAGAACTGTACAAAATATTGTCATCCTCCTTTATCTCGTTGAAAGGAACTTAATTAGCGATGTGTTTTTCAACTATGGAAAGAACAAATAAGATTTTTCTTCAACAATATGAAAGTATTGAAATAAATTCTAAGTCCCGGTTAAGCATCTCATTTGAATTTATATCAGCTCGGATCGCGGGCTTCAAGGCTCTATTCATTTTATGATAATATCTTACACGAACTACCTGCCGAAACTTTACCCAAGGTTTCACAAATTTACAGTCTACAGTTGTCAGAATTTCCATTTTCATTTTATTCAGAAATCGATACAAGACAAATTTTTAAAACGTAACTCAAACAATTCAAAGAAATACAAATAGTGTTGCAATTCTTCCCAACGACATCATCCTATCCTAAACACCATAATATTCAAACATTTTTACTGCAAAAATAATTTTAACTATTAAATACTGTGACTATTCGTGCAATAACTGCGCAGACTACATTTTGAATCACTCTTTTATTACATTGACATTTAAATTTTGTACCTTTTTATTTGACAATCGACGTATCTTTCCTTTTTTATTCTATTCTTAATATTTATGTTCCTTTAGGAACCCTTTGAACTCTTGGTAAAATTAAACAAGATTAGTTGCTATGATGAATACTAACAATAATGGCCGTGTCTGCATTAGTGTCGGAATTCAAGACAGTTCTCGAAACTTCTCATGCCCCCTCGTAAAGGATCCTTTACGAGGACCTTGTTATTTCCTTTGCTTTCATCTCAGCTTTGTTATAAGAGACAATTGAATCTTCTGCAATTTTATTACAAGGCATAGTTTTTTTGTATCTTTTATTAATCCTTTGATGTTTAAGTTTTTCCTTTTACTCTTATAACTTAGCTAGATTTTAAACCAAGTAGTGTTTTAGGTTTATCTAAAGCATTAAACTCTATAAATAATTGACGATTAAGATGATAGTTTTATTACTATTTCACCATGTTTTAATTGAATTATTCTAATAATTGACTAACTTGATTTTAATAGTGAAATTTTTTTTTTTATAAAGAATGGTGGCAAAAGAACAAGCGGCCTCCTGAATCCACCGAAATGGAAAGCGACCACTGACCATAAACATCAACAATTGCAGATTGGTTGCCTACCCTCAATTGATGGAGGAGGAGACACACATATACAGAACATTTCCTCTTCCTATGCGTCTACTCCGCCGTTAAAACCACTTTTCCTTCCCATCCTTTCCTGTTAAAAAAAGGGTGGAAAGGGAAAGGAACTTAAGTTTTGTTAAGGAAGTTCAGTTAATTTACAAGTGTCGGAAGGGTGGACATCCTGTAAAATCTCTCTCTTTCTCTTTCTCTGTCTTCCATTCCTATGTCCCCAAAGCGGGGTAGAGGGCGTCCACAGTACGCCGCCAGCTCGCTCTGTCGTCATGTTCTGTGCCCAAAACAGAAACAATCACCAGGCAGGATACCCGAAACAAACGGAGTTTGGCTGTGAACTCTAAGGCGGCAGTCACGCCAACAGCCTAGGGCACAGTGGGTTAATCACCTGCTTGTCCGAACCCTTTTTATGATTTAAGAAACGAACATCTTGTATAATATTAACCTTCAAATCCTACGCTCTATAATTAGTTACTAAGGACGTCTATTAGTGTAGAATTAGTATACGATATCACACTAAGCAGTTACTTTTATTCTTTAAACATCTCTTGTGCAATGTAAGAGTACTGCATACGTCGTTAATCAAACCATTTTTGTACAAAGCGTTTACAAAAATAGCTAATCATGCAAATTGTGTACCAACAAGTTGCGTCGACTTCGTGTTGCCGAGTCGCTGCGGTGTAGCGCAATTAAACTCTTCTCATAATAACCTTGGTACTTTCTTTACTTTAAAATTTGCTCATAATCAGTTCTATTTTCTTCAGTAATTTTTTAAAAAATATCATGGTCGCATTAATCTTTAGAAATTCAGTTATTAAAAATGTGATATACACGAAAAATTGTTTAACATTATTGGAATAAGTATGTCCGTAAGTAACCGTAGCTAATTATTGCCCGCGATTTAATAAGCACAAAATTAAAAATAGCTCAGTAAACAGTCTATGTGTTCTTCCAGATTACATCTGTGACAAATATAGTACAAACGTATTACTCGTGCGCAGATGTTTTGCCGATTGCCGAATGACGTCTTGCATTAACTGGTGGTACTGTGCAGATATGAGTCGACCACCGTCATCGGCAAACCTGCACACGGCTTATAGTAATAAACAGTAACATTTATATGTCGAATATTTTGCATTTATAATATTAGTATGATTCTTATCTCTATCTTCGTTCTTGCTACGATAAAGTTCCCAGTCACGTTATGGCTTTAATGACCCGAGAGAAACTCACTTCCAGTTTAATTAAGCAAAGGACTTTTCTCCGTGTACTTAAGTTGACACAAGCAATAGCCCTCTAATGAATTTTATCTTATTTACAACCTCCAACAAATGAATTAATTGAGCTTTTGTGAGAGTAAGCTTTTGCGGGACATTTATTCTTTATTTCAAATGGATTTTTCCTACTTATACCTATTCTTTAAGAGAATCATCAAAAATGGATTTAAACATGCTTTCAAACTCTACAAGGTGAGAAGTCTTACACAAATGTAATTAATTTGTTACTTCGTTAAACATGTTATTTTATACAAGGTGATAAATGAGCAAAAACCCAGCGTAATTCACCAATAAGCGAAGTAATCGCTGCCCACAGACATTTACAATTGATTATGCGGTACCTAATGATAAGTATGGGAGTAACGAAAACAACGCTTGCTTAGTGCAGACTGGTTTATTAACGTCACCTAGACGTAGTCGTCGGGCGCAGTCGACCGTTACATTCCAGGCATGGTACATGTGCATACACAACACCTAACTTTAATTGACGGAGTAGCGTACAGAAAAAGTATTTCTCTTCCTATGCGTCCGCTCCTCTATCCATTCACCATTCCCATCCTTTCCTTATAGTTGATGTAATGTAATAGTTATTTAGCTCTTCTGAATAGTCTTCTTAGTAACCAGTCTACTATACAAAGAATTCCTTTTAAAGTTTCATCTATCTCAACATTATAAATATATAGCAATATTATAAAGAGGAAAGATTTGTATTTTTGTATGTATTGAAATAGTTTAAAAACTACTGGACCGATATCAAAAAACTTGCATTATAAAAAGCTATGTTATCAATGAGTAATACAAGGTTAACTAAATAATATACTTTTTATTATTTTTTTTTCACGCAGACGAAGTCGCGAGCAACAGCTAGTAGTAAGTAAAAGAAAGCTGTATTTTGTACTGATTCTTATTTATTTCAATAGATAGACATTTAGACATTTTTAAATTAAATAGACTTGTTTTTTTTGGGTTATGTCATCAAATACACAATTAGTTCGTAAAATATAGTCTCAAAACACACAGAAGATGGCGTGAAGTGGAAGCAATTCCGCGTTTGTGATGTGTGTGGTGATGGAGGCCTGATTTTAGTCCCTTTTCCTTTCCACCCTTTTTCTTAAGAGAAAGGGATAGGAAGGAAAAGTGGAATTGACGGTGGAGGAGACGCATAGGAAGAGGAAATGTCCTCTTTATGTGCGTCTCCTCCACCGTCGATTACGGTTAGGCAACGCATCTGCTATTGCGGATGTCTACGGGCAGCGGTCGCTTCGCCATTTCGGCGGTTTCAGGTGGCCGCTTGCTCGTTGGCTACCTTGTTATTTCTTTCTAAAACACAGAGTATGTGTTATGTTCATTTGAATGAACTGACATTATTAGTATTTTCATTGGACATAATTAGTCTGTGCACATTTTAAATCAGCATTTAATAATGTAATTAACAATTTCGAGTGTCGCTATGAAGTTTATTTCACGGTGTGAATTAAATTATTACTGTTTTAATGAAATGTGGCGGAGATAACTGTTCGGTCGCGCGTACAATATTGCTTTCCAATTACATTATTATTGTGTCAATCAAAATAATATAGTAGTAATTAAAACGCCGATTCATTGTTAATCTGGACTCGATTTAACAGTTAATTTTATTTTACCACTGTTATTAAAGTTATTATTTCTTTTTACATTAAACAATAAGGGACAGTAATAGTTTTAAAAATAAGCAATACCTATGGTTTTCCTTCTTTTTCCCTTCATTTTTCCTAGATTCCCTATTTTTTGACTAACTCATATCATTAGTTTTAAAACAAAATTTTAATGATAAGTACATTATAGTATAACCTGCAAATTGTCGCTTTTTTATAGTACTTACTTTGGTTTACAACCTAGTTTCTTTTATCACTGTTCTAATTTGTAACTATGTATGTAGTTTTAAGGTGTTTGGTTAACCTAATAAAATAAATACATAAACAAAAATAAAATTGCTTTGGCTATTAACGAAGAATTAGTAATGTAGCTTAAATATGCGTATTGCCAAATGAAATCTTTTTAATTGATGTAAATTTTCCGGAATTTAAAATTGTTAAAATCATTTACTTAAATGTCAAAACTGAGCAAACCCGTTGACAATCTTTTAATGAAAACGTTTGCGAAAATCCATTGGGACGGTTGCTTTATGAAATTCTGTGATATTTCTCTATTTATTTCAACTGAATTTAACAAAGGGATCGGATTTTCCTTTGTATTGTGAATGCATTCGCTGCTCTAGTCACATCAGACCTGTGCATGCCTCAGATTAAATTTTGTTGCCCACTAAAGTTTAATAAACGGAATAAACCATTTAAATGTCACTATAAAACGTATAACAAAGACATATAACATTTTTAACGTTTAAATTTGCAGGTAAGGTTATACAGTCTGATAATTTTAATACTAACTGTCGCTCGTCATCGTCTAAGTGAAATAAAAAAAAAACATAAAAAAACCTAGCCCTTGTTACTCGCAGATAAATTACTTATAAAACGATGAAAGAATTTTTAATATCGGCCCAGTTGTTTTTGAGTTATTTACATACATACAAATAAACAAATTTTTCCACTTTATAATATTAGTGTAGATTGTGTAATTTTGGAGTAAATAAAACATTGAAAAAAAAGTCGTTGTTAGGTCGTAGTATTTCTACATACTATAGTTTTGCCTTTTAAAAATTAATTACATTTTCAAATTTAACAATCATCCTTTTTTATTTGTTAACATAGCAATTCGTACATCGTACAATCGTATGTCGTACTTACAGAAACTAAATCCAGTACCCAGGAATATTGTTTTCGGATTAGGAAATACGCCATAAATAATAACAAAGCTTTCCAAAGCTCGCGTCACTAATGTGTCATGACAAATTGTTCTTCGAGCTTTACTTTCGCGATAAACGATACTTCTTATTTGTTTCCTTCTAACTTGAGAAGTAAATACGTCATAGTTGAAGTACGAATGACTTTTATTACTACTACAACAAAACAAAGATTTAAAAACAAATATAAAACAACCAGAACTTCCGACCCGGTGAATCGAAGTCAAACTTTTGACTGCTCACTAGCGCCCTCGCATTTGTTTTACTATGTCTGTTTTTTTTTTCAATTTGTAATTTTCTATAGCTATATATAGTCAAATAAGTATATATATCTCGGTAACAGAGACGCTGCAATCACGGTTTATCTGTCAGGAAACATGTAAAACCTATATTAAACAAAACACGACGCCTTCAATACTTATTTTGTCACTATTTTTGATATTGGCAAGAGGGCGCTAGTGGGTTATCAACATTAAGTAAGACTTATACACCGGATTAGATTTCCTTATCGGTCTATACCAGAACACTCCTGGCTGCTGCCTTTGACTAAAAGCGCGCAGACACCTTTGACTGAACTATCGCACAGCTATTTAGTCGCACTTTGATTCCTGTGAGCTTAATATAGAGGTGCGCACACTAATCGATTTTTAGTTGTGCAACTAAACAGTTGAATTGGCTGCGAAACAATCGACAATCGCACAACAGTTTTGATATAGTTCAGACCAAAGTGCGCCAGCTCCGACTGTTCCGACTGCAACATTTGTATCATTTTCTTAACCCTTACTTTATCATGGTAAAACAGACAGTAGTCTATACAACAATGGTAGAGCCCGCTTTAACAACTTCGCACGAATGGGTCAGCTCGCCCGGTGTAATACCACGACCACACAGAAAACAGGCGTGAAGTGGAAGCAATTCCGCGTTTCGTCTGATGAGTGTGATCCCGGAGGCCTAATTTTAGTTCCTTTACCTTTCCACCCTTTTCTTAAGAGGAAAGGATGGGAAGGAAAAGTGAATTTGACGGTGGAGGAGACGCATAGGAAGGGGAATGTCCTCTTTATGTGCGTCTCCTTCTCCGTCAATTAAGGGTAGGCAACGCATTTACAATTACGGATGTTTATGGGCAGCGGTCGCTCTCCATTGTGGTGGATTTAGGTGACTGCTTGCTCGTTTGCCACCTTTTATTACAAAAAAAATATTAAAAATAATCTTGACCACAGAAGTTCAGTTAAATATTCAAGCGCTTATTGTACTCGAATCAACGTTCTCGATAAAATAATATTCCGCTTTCAAAATTACAACAGCTACTCACATTAGAATAAAAATTTGCAAGTCATAAAGGTTACGTGCCGTTATCGCGGCTTTTTTCACGGTCTTTATTACCTTGGAGCTCTTAAATTACCGAAACAAGATTCAACAAAAAAGTCCGTATAAAAGAAGGCATATAAAATGTAGATTGTACTTCATTTTTAGTCCAGAAAAAAATTATAACTTAACGTTTCATGTTCTTTTGTTTAAAAATATTACTAACTAGCTTTCGCCCGCAAATCCGTGCGCGTGGAATTAGAAAAAACAAATGTATGTGTTCTTCCAGACTATCCTGTACATCTATGCCAAATTTCATCGAGATCCGTCCAACTAATTAGGCTGCAAACTCTGACAAACATCCATCCATCCTTTCGCATTTATAATATTAGTAAGTTATATAAAAAAAGGTTATTTGAAAAAAGTTATCAATTATTTTTACATACTGTTCGCAGCTTGATGGACTCCTCAAGGCGTCTGTTTATATAACAATAAATTACATATGTACATAAATAAATTTCGCATACGTAGCCTGTGACAAGTGTAATTAAGGCTTAATTAGTGTTCCGACATGGGTTACAAACTGGGTAACAACGACGAACAGTACTCGCTAATTACATGAGACAAGTTCCTAACATTGGGTTAGTAACGTTTTCCATTTAATATTAATAAATATAGAGATAATGTTTGGTACATCTTCATTGATAGTAATTTTTTTTAACCTAAAATTAATACACATTCAAATATTTTTTTGATAACTAGCTGTCGCCTGCGACTCCGTCCGCGTGAATTAAAAAAAAACAAAAGTAGGTTGCCTATGTGTTCTTCTAGACTATGCATCTATACCAATTTTCATCGAGATCCGTTCAGCAGTTTAGGCTACAAACTCTAACAAACATCCATCCATCCATCTAAACTTTCGCATTTATAATATTAGTAAGCAGTAAGAAGTACGATTACGCATTATTTACTTTTTATAAAAAAAGTTGTAGTAAATGCAAAAATAAACAATTTTATATTGAATTAAATTTATTCCAGCAACATAAGGGCTGTAATTTAAGGCAGGCTTAAACGAGTACATACAACGCGGCGCGTTCAATACAAAACTCGATTTCAGACAACAACGAACTCGATATGTCTTTCATAATGAACACCACGTTCAGATAAAGAACAGCTATTCCGTTTTATTCATCCTCAATTTGGTCAGGAAATTTAATTAAAAACAAAAATTTATTTGGAGATAAAACTATCATATAGTGTAGTTCATAAAATTCTCCT
This sequence comes from Papilio polytes, assembly GCF_000836215.1. Classification (NCBI taxonomy): domain Eukaryota; kingdom Metazoa; phylum Arthropoda; class Insecta; order Lepidoptera; family Papilionidae; genus Papilio; species Papilio polytes. The sequence goes on from NW_013525102.1 coordinate 6,074,759, forward strand.
CATTTCTCTCAAACTGTCAATAAGGTTAACAGAATGGAAAGAAAAAGAGTCATGACAGAAAGGAAAAAAATTAACACGTTCAGTGTCGCCATCTCGCGTTTCAAGTTCACTTTATCCCCGAAATATCTTAACACTGAAACACGAAAGTTTAATTTCTCCTTACATCGTATCAAAGAAAAGTAATCAAGTAATATTTATTTATGAAAACGTAATAAGAAAACACGGTCAAGTTTTCATACTGACTTTGATGTGAAAGCTTTGCGAATGCATCACTTGCTCGAATCCAATTTCATAGTCGACGAGCGCTCGCGGCGGCCCATACTCTGTTTAAACAACACTCAAATTCTATCACATTATTATTTGAATTGTATGTGCATATATTTTCTCAGTAAAAATAAACAATACAATACCTTACTAATGTTATAAATGTGAAAGTTTAGATTTTTTTTATATTACAAGGTGGCAAACAAGCAAGCGGCCACCTGAATCCCCCGAAATGGCGGAGCGACCGCTGCCCATAGACATCCGCAATTATACATGCATTGCCTACCCTTAATCGATGGAGAAGGAGACGCATATAAAGAGGATATTTGCCCTTCGTTTGGG
>NW_013525102.1:6080647-6262337 GCF_000836215.1 Papilio polytes
CCCCTCCACCATCACACTTAGTACGTAAGCTAGATGTTTCCCTGTTTTAATACATTTAGCGAAATTAACTTCTAGTTTTTTTTATCTTTGTAGTACTAAAAGTGTAAGTAATGCTAAACGTGTTTGATTACAAAACTAGCTATCGCTCGCGACTCCGTCCGCGTGGAATTAAAAAAAACAAAAGTGAGCCTATGTGTTCTTCCAGATTGTCCTCTACGTCTATGCCTAATTTCATCAAGATCTGTTCAGCCAGCTAGTAAATCTAACAAACCTCCATTCATCCATCCATGTAAACTTTCGCATTTATAACATCAGTTAGTAAGATTTTCTGTAAGTAAAATCCAATTATGGGCATTAAAAGACAATTAAAAACTCGAAAGATTGTATATGTATAAAATAAATCCTTACAAAAACTTACGAAGTCCTATTCAGATATTTTCCAATAAGAACAAAACTCTTAAGCTTAAATATTAAATAACCCTTAGTACGAAAAATGGAGGTTAAATTCACAAAAAAAAAAATATTAACTCAACAAAATTGCCTGCGTGATTACAAATTTACCTCAAAAAGTTTTTTTTCACCAGACGTCAATTACTTGTTTATGATGTTGCGGGGAAAATAAATGAGCGCGAAATATTCTTTTATCTTCATTTTTGATGTTGATTCTTTGTATGGTACGATTTTTTTTTAAAGATTCGTTGACTTAATCCACTATAGTACACCGTACTTCAAAATGTACTAGTACGAACGTTAAAAGCGTACATTTTGAAATAACAGAATTTTAAACGAATACGTACATTTTATTAAACTATAAATACTTATTCAATATTCATTTTGAATATTAACTATGTTACTTTTCTATTTTATTTGTATTTCCTAAAAGAACAAACAAAAGAGGTTTACTATTTTCAAGGAATTATTTCGTTACTTTTTAGTGTACTGTTTTCTCGAGAATATTTTGTTTTTATTGTATTTTGTTTGGAAGTAGGTTTTGTTTTTTTTTATTAAAAAGTTTATTCTGAACTAGATTCATGATACCATTTCGCAGTGGCTTCATAAATAACAGGAACGACTATGAGCTCTTATCTAAACGACTAAACCTTCATGAGGCGTAATCACTATACTTGTCGATAAAAATAAATTACCCCCTTAGAATTACTTATGTAACGGTACATTTTCATTTAGCTAACATAAGATTCTATATTCCTAAGAATCAAGTTAATTACTCTTAAAATACAACCCTAATTACTCTTCACTATTAAGACCTAGTAATTACTTATTTACTAGGAGGCCTAAATTTAGTCCCATTCTCTTGCCACCCTTTTCTTAAGACGAAAGGATGGGAAGGAAAAGTGGATATGACGGTGGAGGAGACGCATAGGAAGGGGAAATGTCCTCTTTATGAGCGTCTCCTCCTCCGTCAATTACGGGTAGACAACGCATCTGCAATGGTGGATGTTTATGGACAGCAGTCGCTTTCCATTTCGGTGGATTCAGGTGGCCGCTTGCTCGTTTGCCACCTTATAGTATAAAAAAATACTAACTTTAGCCTGCGACTACGTTCGTTGGAAATAAAAACAGAGGTAGGCTATGTGTTTTTCCAGCAATTGCTCTATAGTTATGCCAAATTTCATCGACATCCGTGCAGCCGCTTAGTCGTCAAACTCTAAACATCCATCCATCCATCTAAACTTTCGCCTTTGTAATATTAACTAGTAAGATGAAAAGTACCAACATGAAAATAATGTAAATGTATAAACAAAATAACTATAAATTCAACCGATATCGCTTTTTAATTTAAACCTTTCCTGGCCATCTGTTACTTTATTTAGAAAATGCGTGATTTAAATTCTTTTCACGATACCAAAGGAAATACAAACGCCGATATAAAACAAAACGTATTAGCAATAATGTCACATAAATCTTCAAAAAACGATAAATTTTATTCCACGTCGTGTTTTTAAGAATTGCTCGTTTTAAATCTGTATACACGAAAAACGAATTATTGTCAATGAAAATGTAACATGAAATAAACTACATTAGTAGGAAAAAAACAATAAAAACAAAAGACACTCTTGTAAAGAACATAAAAGGATAGAAAGAGTTTAAAAATTTTCATACAAGCTAATACTGCCACACTTTTCACCTTTTTACCACGGGGCACAAAAAACTTCTTGCAGTGTTAACTCTTCGTTGTATTGTTTTCTATTTTTTCAGTATAAACTTGTAGAAATCTTCGATAAGTCTAGATAATTATTAACTCATCATCATCACCTCCCCTGGCTTATCCTACTCCCGTAGGGTCGTCTGACCGGGTTTTTGTCCTCCAAATAACTCTATCATCCGTCATCTCTATCACTCTCTTCTTGTTTATTATATAATGTAGATAATTATTAACTACAGAAATGATACATATCCACTTAAATAGGAAGTCAAAGTTATTCTGAGATTTATTATATCCGATTTTCTACTGGAACGACACCCTTGGGACCTGCCCGTTTCATCCCCTATCGACCATCTCCATGTCTAGACAATACCTACAGCTCAGTTCCATGATATTTCGTTATAATTTAGAAAAATAACTCACTTTCTTAGGTTTAATTTTTATCTCTTCATTATAATGGATGTTAAAAAAAACACAAAAAAATAAAAGCTCTTTTTTCATCCTTTTGTACCTATTATCTGATGATATATTTGATTGTGAAAAATTGTGTTGATAAATTTAGCTATCTTACTAAAATTGTAAATGCGATAGCTTAGGTGGATGGATGTTTGTTTAGAAGGTATCTCGCGAACGACAAAATGGATTGATTTTTCATAGATGTAGAACATAGCCTAGAAGAAAACATAAGGTACTTAACTGTTAAGAAGTCGCGAGCAAAAGCTAGTAAAAAATAAAATTTACTGCATAGTATTTTATCCTTTACAAAAGAATAGTACGAATAATTGCGACGATTGTACGTTGCTGAGATATAATTGTGTGGAAAAAGAAATCCAGAAAACTGTCTCTACATTTCAAGATGGCAACATAAAATAGTCGTCATTGTTTCAACGTCTTTGGTATGTTGGTATTTCCTATAAAACCAACCTTATATGTTAACCTCTATAAATCTTTTTATTCCCTTTGTCGTACTTACAAATCTTTTTCTACGCCGTTATAAAAACCTTTGATGAATTATTCGTAGCTCGTAGCGCCTTTTCTTACATTGAAAGTAAAACGAATTTACCAAATAAAAATGTAAGACAAGTGAGATTTAACCTTTAACAACAAAGATAAGTACCAATACAGTTATAAAATAAAATGTTGATTTAATTCTTATCACTAGGAATTGAATTTTTAACTTAAAACTTGCACAAAAGAACTACTGAGTCACCATCTCCATGTCAATATCACACAATTTATTTAGCAGTAAACTTTTATATTTTTTTCACGTCACATCGGCGGGCTCGCGATAATATGGCGTATAAAATTGCCATTAATAATTTACAACACACCCGGGATCCAGCTACAAGGCTTCCGTACTGAAACGTAATTTAAGCAAGTAAAATTGAACATTCACTTTCACTAAAAGGGTTGATGTAACTTTGTTCTATAAAAGGAAACTATATTATTAGCGTTCTTCTTGAACGCTGATGATAGAATACTAGCTTCATCATCATCATCTTCCTCGTTATTTTACTCCTGTAGGGTCGGCGTAACCGGTTTTTCTTCTCCACATAACTCTATCATAAGTCAACTCAGTCATCACTTCCTTTTTGATTATGTCACCATTCACGCAATCCATCCTACTCTTTCTAGGTCCTCTACCGGTGTACACTTCCACACTCACAACTAACGTTCTCCTTGTTACATGCGATTCATCCCTCCTCCTAACATGCCCATACCATAGTAATCTTTTACTCCTTACTTCTGTACCACTAGGGCTACTCTCAAACTTCCTTTAATAATATCATTTAGAAGACCAATATGCGAAATGTAGTAATATGAAACACCACTTTACTTCTAATTTCATGTTAAATTTGGTTCACCTCCGGTCGACCAATCTTGTAATCTTAAGACTTTAGCTTGGTTCATCTGTTCACTATAAGGCTACCACTAATGGCTATTGGACTTTACATCACACTTTTTCACTATTTTTCAGATCTCTTTTCATCAACGTCAAGAATAGAAAATATCACACGTTACTCCGATCTCTATGTTGTGTGTAAACTCGAATTTTCGAAATTGAATATCAGAACCAGGTCACGGTTCTCGTTGCGTCGCCTCTTGTTTAATAACTGAACATATACCGCACATTGCGAACATCGATAATCAATTCCTTTTGTAATTAATTATGTTTCCTAAATATCTCATTTGTTCAATTGTTTTTAAATAAACCTTCACACCATTTGTTAATAATTAGTAACTGTCACGCTTATAAATTAGTTTTAAAACATATTTTTAAATATTTATAATAATAAATATAAACATGTTTGTTTCTTAAATTGCTATCTTATGAAGTCGATCTATAGGACTACTAGCACTATGTAATATAATGGCTTTGAACTCACTTGACGAGTATAATGCGAAGTAAGAGTAAGGACTACCGCCCAACGCATGCGGACGCTATAGCATGCGTGAACAGAAAATCTCTCGTACCAAGTATAACGACCGAGTTATCGACTAATTGAGCCTTAAGAGTTTAATTAGAATCTTGTACATATGAAGAAACTAAATATAAAAAATATTACATTTAATACAGTTACGTATGATATGTTACGTTTGTATGACAAAATGTAGTTTTTTGTTTAGATAGGGTATCGTGACCTTATATTATTTTAAGGACAACATTTTCTTTTTAAACGATAAATATAGTAATATTTTCACGTCACATTTTGTGGAAAAAGAACGTTTAAGTAAAATGGCGTCAGAAATGGTTCATTTGTCGCGGGTACGTGACGTGGAGTACAAATGGCCGGTCACCTAAAGTGTGGTCATCCAGAACGTATGTTATTCCATTTTTATAGTAACTATGCGATATTTGATGTATCACTACAATGTGAAAATGTTAATATTTCCTTAGTATAACTAAATTTAATAAACTTTTATAATACAACCTTGCAGTCGTTTTTAAATAAAAACATTACCACAAACGATAAACAAAAACATTGTTTTGTTGAAACAACTTTTATTTATACAAGAAATTAATATCCGTTGTTTAATTACATTTTGTCGCGATATCGTCGATTGTTTGTCTCAATTACGACACATTCGTGTACAGTGTACACATGTCAACAAAGGTTTATCCGTTCCCGTATTGTTCAATAACTATAGTTTACCCGACGGACGGTTTTATTAAATATATTGAAATATGTTTTTTTTCATCAAAACTAATGAAAATCGTAAACATCAGACATTGCTTACGATGTAAAATTTTACGCTGATTTGCTCATAGAAAATAACATTAAAAGCCACATGATTTTGACTTAAATGCATACTAGTTTACGCCTGCAACTTCGTTCGCGTGTTAAAAAAGTAAGTAGCCTATGTGTTCTTCCAGGCTATTCTTTACATCTATGTCAATTTTAATCCGTTCAACAGTTTAGTTTAAAAATTCTGACAAACATCCATCTACATTGTCGCACAATGATTATGCGATAGTTTAGTCATAGGTGTGCCCGCTCTGTCATTTATTTATTTATTTAAAGCCACTGAGCACATGTGCTGATCTTCCGTGGCTATTGAGAATGTACGACACTAATACATTTAAACAGTAGTTACAGTTAACAGAAAAAACAAATTAAAAATAGAGATGTGTTGGGAGCTTACTTAAATCGTATTTGAACCTATCACTAAGTTATAAGTTAAATACTTAATACTCTATCCGCTGAGAATAACTCTTGTCTGTTCCGCTTCGCTTCTTATCAATGGAGACGTACGGTATACCCCACACATGTAGGTACTGAATGCTAGTTTTCTTTTGTTATGCCGTCTGGCGTCTGACTTTCGCTCATTTCAAATAGTGTGGATATGAAATGCTTATATTTTTGTTTTGTTATATCAGCTTGCTTCTCTTGTCTAGAGGAAAAATACCGTAAATATTAGTAACCGTTGCCAACGTATGTGAATGTATGGATGTATGAATAAAATGAAGGTCCATTGGAAATTTTATATTGTATACAAGTTCTCCTCAGCTTTGTTTTGGTGAGAATGTCTGTTGTTTTAAAATGTTATTATACATAATAAAATTAACGTAAACAATAAGTTTAAGGATGTTAAATATATAACTTTAGTATTATATAAATATATGTTTACGTAAAAATAAAGTAGCGGATACGTATGTTAAACCTCCATAAATAAATAGAATAAACATAAAATTATTCCTCCGTAAAAATACGTGTACTCAAGGGATTATGTTAAAATGTCTTCCTTTGCCGGTTGAATATTATGTTTAGAGTGTATGATTTTGAACATTTAAAACCGTACAAAGCAACTTTTATAACGTAAAATTAAAAACAGTTATATTTTAACAGCGTAATAATGCTGTTTCAACATTTATTTTATTGATCACGCCAATTGTCAGCTTTAAGTTTTGTTGAAAGATTTAAACAAATATTAATTAATAGGTTCCGCCCGCGACTCCGTCCGCGTGGAACAAAAAAAACAAAAGCAAGTGACCTATGTGTGTGTGTGTGCCTTCCAGATTAAGCTCTACATCTACGCCCAATTTCATCGAGATCCGTTCAGTAGTTTAGACTACAAACTCTAACAAACATCCATCTATCCATCTAAACTAACGCATTTATAATATTAGTAAGATTTCATTAGTGTTATTTCGAGGAATTTCTTTATTTTTCAATTCCGCTTAATTATTAAATAATACCATTTATCTTGATTATAGTAATAATGAATGAATTAATTTTATTACTAGTTCCATTATATTACTAAAGCAACAGTAACAGTTTTAGGGTCCCTTAAAAGCCTTCATTATACATTATTTGCACGTCGGTATATCGTGTCATGAATTTGCATACAAATATTGCATGAATGGAGACGAAATTGCATTGTGTAGACTCACAGCTCATTTCCCTTGCTTGTTTTAACGTTCACAATGAACTGTTTGAATTTACAGCTATTTGACAACTCTTCTTGTCAGATATATCATGAAATTATCCTATGTGGACATGAATTTTTGGTGCACAAGCTTTCGCAAATAAAAGAAACAAAGGTAAGAAGCCTATGTGTCCTTCCAGACTATCCTCTACATCTATACCAAATTTTAACGAGATCCCTTCAGCAGTTTAGGCTACAAACTCTAGCAATCAACCATCCATCTAAACTTTCACATTTATAATATTAGTAAGATAGTTAAGGCCCTTATAACGTGGTAGAGGGAAATAGAAATTCGCGTTATAAAAATCCCCCACATAACTTTTTTTTTTTTTTTCATTTTTGGGAATATTCGCGTTATATGTTCATTGTACAAAGGTTTTTTCTTTAACAATTATATAACAATATTAACCCTTAACTGAAAACCTTTACACTAACGTATTGTAAGTTTCTACAACTACCATAGACAAAGTTCTCTATAGACAATTAATTAAATATTTGAGTAGACCTTTGTCTTGTCCCTAAAACTTGATTCAAACCTCTTAATTACATAGGTTTATTACCGGCGCTTGTTTAGGTCGAATGAGTTTCGGGATAACTATGGCCTTTACAATTTACAACGAACAGTCCCTCATAACGTTCTTGTAGCAAAACAACATTAACATAAAGAAACCCTTACGATCGACTCGAACAATGTATTTAAATTAAACGGTGAATGGATTCTGGAGCCATTATATTGTTAAACCTTGTCCCAGAGGAATAAGAGCTCTACAGATAGAGAACCCTTTTAGAATATCCATCTATCTATTCATTAATCCATACTATATGTAGATAATAATAAAAAGAAATATGAAGTTATATTTACTTGATAATCTTATAAAATACTAGCTGTTGCTCGCGACTACGTTCAGGTGAAATTAAGGAATAATAAAAAAAACATAGCCTATGTTACTCTCTGATAACGTAGCTTCTAAATTGTGTAAGAATATTTGAAATCGAACCGATAATTTTTGAGTTTTTTCAATACATACAAAAATACAATCTTATCTCTTTATAATATTAGTATAGATTGTATTCAAAATAGAATTTTTCATTTGAAAACGTTTTTTATTAGTTCTTAAGCGTAACATACGAATAAAATCTATCCTAAATGAATGCTAAGAGCAGTAGTTATCTTAGAAACCAAGAATACAATTTGATTAACAAATTCAAAATGCGCGACGAAATACTCCACTCAAAATTTGAAATGAAACTCCTTAAATCTTCTCTGGTTTGAATAAATTTAATTCTATCTCATTCTCGCTGGAACTTGCAAATTTCTTGTATAATATTAAGAACTTAATAGTATGACATAGGTACGTGTCAGTAGTCAGTAAGTATACATCGTCCACTAATTTAAAGAAAATCTCGGCTTATCGTAGACTTATACTTGGCTTACGAAGCTATAGATGTAAAGACAGTTGTAAAAAATCAAAAGAAAAAATACTAAATACTTAATGAATTTTCTGGAAGCGTACACAAGTTACCAACATCTGAAACGAATATCAGTAGCAAACTAAATTAACGTGTGTCTAGTATTGCAAAGTTGGCAGTAATGAGCGAAGTTCTCGCGTATTCGATTATTGAGCTATGTAAGAATCAATTAACTATAGAACAGGTCCCCGCGGAGATAGTTAATTAAAACTCTTCAGATGTAAGTTTGCGTCTACCACTTACTTGTAAGTAGAAACTTTGATAATTGGATAGAATTAATGGTGCTTCTGTTTACTCTTTAATCTTACTAATATTATAAATGCGAAAGTTTTGATGAACAGATGGATGGATGTTTGTTAGTTTGTAGCTTTAACTGCTGAACAGATCTGGATGAAATTTGGCAAGAATATAGAGAGTAATATGGAAGAAAACATAGGCTTTATAGACAACAGCATTGTTCTATGATTTATGTCCATACTCTCTTTCGCCCGCGACTCCGTCCGCGTGGATTTAAAAAAACTAAGTAATCTATGTTTTCTTCCAGACCATACTGTACATCTATGCTAAATTTCATCGAGATCCGTTTAGCAGTTTAGGCTACAAACTCTAACAAACATCCATCCATCAAAACTTTCGAATTTGTAATATTAGTAAGATTAGTAAGAAGTAAGATTAATTTAAATCAAAAATTTAGGTGACGATAAGTATGAGTTACAGGTTCCACCGAGATTTGAACTCGGATCGCTGGATTCAAAGTCCAGAGTGCTAACCATTACACCATGGAACCGTGTATAGATATTGTACATTTTAAAATATGTAATCTGTACGAAAGAAATTCATAACCAAAATTCTTATAAATCTAACTAATATTATAAACGCGGAAGTTAGATGATAATCTGGAAAAACGCATAGGATACTTATTTTTTTAATTTTACGCATACGAAATCTATTAATTTTATAAATCTATTTACTATTTTATATCCTAATAAGGATTGTCTTTTTGATTTTATAACATTCTTTGATAAATGGATCTAAATTTCCTAAAATTCATGAATTTAGAAATCTTACAATAGAGATACATTTGTCAAAAGGTCCCCGGTTTTAAAACGATTACACACGCTGTCAGGGTTTCCCTTTTCATCAAGTCACTAAGGCAATGTGTAATGTTACCATGTGACCCTTGACGTTACCTACAATATGTTCACGCTGAATTATTTATGATGTTTGGTTTGTCTGTTGAATAAAAGACGGAAAAGTGAAGGCATACGCTACATTTAATCGGTACGACTTATCTCAATGGCCATTTTCCCAGATGCCTTTAAAATTTTGTTAATATTTTTAGTACGATAAATTCTTGAAATGCGTTTCTGAATAAGTAATTCAATTTTACTACTTTGAAATTTAGTTTAATCTAACACTATCATTAAGTTACGATTAAATAACTGGAAACTTCAGCAACTAAGCAAATGAAAATCTCAAATGAACTTTATTTGGCAGAGAGAACTTTATTTGGGCAGAGATCCCAATAATTCAAAGTAACTTACAGGTGGGTACAAAATATTTGTCTTACCATTTCAAAGATAGTTGAGATTGTGACATTATGAGCAAACTTAAGGAAAACCAAGCTGTTATGAGAAAACAAAACAAAATACAAATGAAACGGTTATTCCAATTTAATTGCAACTTAAATATAAAACACTCATTTATTGAAAATCAATTGAGTTTTATAACTTTCGCTATGAAACTCAATAGTAATAAGATTAATTTGATCAATTTTGGAAAATCAATAATGTGCGAAAATATCAATATTATTCTATTAATAGTTAAATCCTGGATGATATCTAGACCTGGGATATCTAGTCCTGGAATACCCAGTCCCGAAATACTTAGCCCCGGAATCTTCAGATCTAAATCTATCCCTTCTTCGGACTCGACACTTTTAGAGTCCGGCGCAACAGGTTTCTTATTTTTTGTACCATTTAAACTATTAATAAATAATATCAGTGTAATCAGAACGACGAAACAAATCTGAAACAGAAATTGATTTTTGAAAAAACACATTTTTACACAGAGTATAATAAAAATAAAAAGTCCATAAAAACATTGTAATAAATTTCAAAGAAAATAAACTACTTTAAATAGTTTCTAATTCAAACTTTCAAACCTATTTTTTTTATAACAAAAGGTGGCAAACGAGCAAGCGGCAACTAGAATCCGCTAAAATGGCGAAGCGACCGCTGCCCATAGACATCCGCAATTGCAGATGCGTTGCCTACCCTTATACGGAGAAGGAGACGCACATAAAGAGGATATTTCCCTTTCCTATGCATCTCCTCCACCGTCAAATCCACTTCCCCTTCCCAACCTATCCTTATAAGAAAAGGGTGGTAAAGAGAAAGGGACTTAAATTAGGCCTCCAAATTCTTACTTTTAAAGCCATTGCTGTCTTCAATATTTAAGTAACACAGTTTGAAGTCTTCGTAGTTTTGACGCTGACTAAAAATTGAGCTACGCCAATGCCTCGTTCTACACAACTTATTAATTTGGATTAACAGCGGATATTTGATCATATCCGCATATCATTGACAAAGAAATGGTTTTAATTAAATACAACGCATTGGTATATCCGCTTCCTTTATAACCTAAATAAAAATAAATGAATCATAATTGTTACCTTTATGTTTCTTTACTGACTTGCATCTAAATGGGAATCGTCAAATATCAACATTAGTAGGATTCGTCTAAAGACAGTTCAAAAATATGTTTTTGAATCTATTTGTGTTTTCTAAGATGTAATTTGAGGAATTCAAGATTAATTGCAATATGTGATTTGTTTCTTTTATTCTGAGCGTTTTTATTCCGTTAACAGTTAATTGTGAATTATTTAAATATAATTTTATAATGTGGTAATAACGCCATCTTTCTAAAATTATAAAAGCGAAAGTTTAGATGGATGTTAGAGTTTATAGCCTAAACTGCTGAACGGATCTCGATGTAATTTGGCATAGATGTAGAGTATAGTCTGGAAGAACACAGGGCCTATTTACTTTCTTTTTCGGATTGTAAAATGCTTACAAATAATTCTGAAATACATCTTCTTTGGCTCAGTACATTCCTTTATTAGATTGGTTTCTTAATACCTGATAAGATGGGAGAGAAACGTAAAATGAAATCGCATTACGTCAGAATTCTCATTCGTCATACATCGAATGTAATGCGTCACATGTCGCTAATAACCCACCGTCTATTGAATAAGATAGGATTATGTTAAATTATCTGGAAATGCTAATAACAGAGTGAAATCAATTCAAACTACGTAGAGTATACTAATGACATAGGTATATTATATAATAAACTTAATAACGTCTTATAAACCCTTAGAAACGGCAATCGAAAGAGAGGATAGGCGATGTCCTTTAACTGTTTTTCATATTCTCTGGGAAATATAGGCAAATAACTAGAAAGATTTTTTTTAAAAGAACAAAGTCAACTCTATACGTTGATAACTCTATGCTGTCAACAACATTTCTTTTAAAATATCGACTCGAATTCTAACAAAATATTTTCTATACACTTCACCGACCTTAAAGAGAATTCATTTTTTTTATCCGTCAACGTGTCCGTGATTGATGAGATATAAAATGATTCTTTAGCGAAAAGTCTACAAATACAGCTCATTTTACATGTTTCGAGGTTAAAGTAAAATATTGTTTTCTATTTATTTTAAGAAAACACACGTAACATACTTTTTTCTAGTTGACTTATGGCAAGTTATGAGTGATGGCCGGATACAAAAAATGTTCATTCGAAATTCAAAAAAGGTATCGAAATGGTTTTTGAGTTTACATTAATACAGGATGGGATTTAAAATATTACTTTAATTACTAGAAAATACTAGGTAAATTGTTTGATACAAAAAATTGGTAAAAGACGATTGCAAAACCAGTTAGTTAACGAGTGAGAAATAAACTTTATACAAGGTTTAAAATTAAACATAAGCATAAATATATTAAAGGTGATAACAGTGAGTTTTTTTATAATATAAGGTGGCAAACGAGCAAGCGGCCACTTGAATCCACCGAAATGGAAAGCCCATTAACATCCGCAATTGCAGATGCGTTGCCTACCCTTAATTGACGGAGAAGGAGACGCACATAAAGAGGACATTTCCTATGCCGCTCCTCCACCGTTAAATCCACTTTTCCTTCCCATCTTTTCCTCTTTAGAACAGGATGGAAAAGATGGAAAGGGAAAGGGACTAAAATTAGGCCTCACACTTATCAGACGAAACGTGGAATTGCTTCCACTTCACGACTGTTTTCTTACAGCTACATTACAGAACAGCTTATTTTTGATAAACGTATTTAATTCTATCAAAATTTCATATTCAGAATTAATCTTCAAAAAAGAATTATCAAATATAAAAACATTTTCACAACAGTAAGCAGTGGAATGAACATTTCATCCGGTATAAGCTCACTTCACACGATATTCTTTCTGTAAACCCGCAAACTCTATACTTACCTCAAACATATACACAACAAAGAACACTGTAAATTCCTTAATCCTCTGTATATTTTACTGCTCATGTTATATGGAATATTTTAGCACTATGAATACCGATCTTTTTGTAATAAACATCAATGTGCCTTTGTTCTCACTGGTACGTTCTATCAGAGATACCGTGGCTTCACATGTACTAGAAGATGGCTACCGAAGAACCGCTAGAAGATTTAGCTTGTGACAAGAATTCGGCAATTTACAATTTGTAAAGACCAGTTCACACGCTCAGTTTTCTCTGAACAGTCCATCGTTCAGATAAGTCTGACAAAACTGAGGACTGAACACTATTTGAACGATGCGACTGTTCAAATAAACCTGAGCGTGTGTACCGGGCTTAAGGCTACAAAAACATTGAAATAATACCATGTATAAGAGCGAGAAATAATGAATGTCAGTTATATTTGTATGTTTTCTCGACAGGCCTTGCTTTATGATTTATAACCCTCAGAATAATTTATCTAGTTACGGAAGCTAGCTGACGAGGATGTCGTGTCTGCCGCCTGTCGCTGCTGAATTATGTACAACCGACCATCTGTTTTGACTTATTGCTTTTTGTACGTGCATTTATAATGTTAGCTTTTATGGCTTAGCAATTAAGAGTGATAATCCTATATTTTGGTCAAAGTTCGATCCCGAATTGCATCTAAAATACTTACGTTCTTGTGTGTATAGTCAATACTTGTGAAATTAAAAGTGGAAAGTCTGAAGGAAATGCGACAACTATCTTCTCGAAATTACTTTAACCAACTGTCCTTTTTCTAAAGATACTTCTGAAGGAAATCTTTGAAGTTTCTTTCCAAACTAAATAAATAAAACTACAGCTCATTTAAAACTTCCAAATGAGTGATTCCTCTAACGAGGAGTTAGAGCTAAAAGCAATTTACTTAATTTCTCTCAATGTAAGACGCTCGTTTCCTAGACGTAGAAATGAGTAGTTGTAGTTTCTTAACGACTGGTAGTAGATAGTAGTTCTTCGATAGTTAGTCGATATTTACAGTTATGATTTAAAAATAAATTAGTTAAATAAAACTTTGAAGATTACATTAAATTCTATTTAGATTAGATCACAAAAAAGATTTAATAATTTCATAATTAATATAGGTGCCATCTACCTGCTAAAGTAGCATATGATATTTTTGGAGTCGTATTTTATAAGATAGATGGCGTTGCCTTAAAAATTTTAATTCTTTGGGATCACAAAAAACAAAGGTTTTAATTTTTATATTAAAATAAGTGCCATCTACTGGTTGTTGTAAGAAACATTTTTAGAGTCATCATTTTAAGGTATAGATGCCGTTGTTGATAGAAAAAAAGAATGTTTTCAAAAATAAATCACTTGATTTCTTTATGATTAATTTAAATAAAACAAGATTAAATTTAATTTGTGTAATTCGGAAGTTTTACAAATTACATAAAATACAAAACAGTTAACTTAAAACATATTAAACTGATTTAATCTTAGAAATATTTCTCGAGGGGTTCCCCTAATATTTGTTCCAGCTTTCTTATCGCCTCTTTAGTGGATGTTTCTATCTTGGGGTCGCCATCCTCCAGCAATTCTGCTAAGAATGGCACACTCTCCGCGAGCAAGGGCAACCAGCTGCTGCCTAGCTGAGTTGCCATAGCAACGAGGCAGTCTAACGCCGTCAACCTGAAAACAATTATTTTACTAGCATACATTTCAATATTTACCTATACAAGGATATAATGGCATATACATAACATAATAAAAAACTTAGCAAGTAATAATGTATTTTTTACATCTGTGTCAAAATTCATCAAGATTTTTTGAGCCTATCCAAAGTTACCTTGTATCAATCATCCATCCATCCATCGCATATACTTAGTAAGAATTCAATATTTTTCTTACCTGATCTCAGCCTCATTATGTCTTGTTTTCAATAAAACTTGATAGTTCAAGAGCTTCCATAGAGAGTCATCGGCTGTAGCCACCGCAAACTGAGCTATACAAGGTATTATCGACTCTGCTGCCCTCGACTTAAGGTTGTCAATACCTCCGATAGTGTTCTCTAATTGATCTACCACTGGTTGCATTAGAGTCTCAAATCTATCTTTATTCATAAAGTTTTGGCTGTCATAGAGGAACACAACGTGTAGAGTTTTTATAATATAGTTGACAAGACTGGTACATTTGTCTTCGGAATCAAAGAACAATTCTTCATTTTTACTGTTATTGCACGCGTCGAGTAACTCTGCAGCATTTTTAATGAAGTGACCAGCAAATAAAACAAAAAGGCCCTTCAATTTGTCAGCTATAGCGCTGCTGAGTCTGGAATTAAAAAAAGTCAATGTAGACTAGCAACTAGCCAGTAAAGAACCAACGTAAATTAAAAAGTTTCATGTACTAACCTATAAAACGTAATAGTTCTGTCTTTATGACCGTCAATATTAGTCCTTACTGCCCAGTCATATATCTTGAAATAGAATGGTCTGAAGTTGGTCTCGGAAAGTTTGAGGACTAAACTCACTAATGCATTGACGACTTCGTCTTCAGCCTTGTCGATGACGTCATCGTCTGCTTCCTTGTCCACTACGTCACTTCGCAACTGTAACGCCGATAGGAAGAATGACGTCAAATCTTGCTGGAGCGCTGAAAAATCTGCTGCGGTGACATTTCCGAAAGAATCCGCCAAAACTGACATCACAGGAGCAACCGCGTTGTAGTTCTCCTTTTCAACGATAATATTATAAGCCGCGTTTGCGATCGGTATCAAAACCCTAGGCGGTATAGAACTGGCTATCTTCTTCTTGATATTACCAAGTTTAGACACAATGGTTGACACTTTCGTGCATTCCTGATCGCAACCTTCCCACTTTGCATATAGAATCGAGTACTCGTACAAAATCTTCAACAAATACGGGCTTAAGAATAATGGTAGACTTTCCACGATCTTGGAAATCGCAGTCACCGTACTTAGTAGCACCAGTTCTTGGACATCTGATTTTCGCTGCTTCTTCAATACTTTTATAAGTGCCGGCATGAATTTACGAAGGCTTGCTAGAGCGTGCGCTTTAAGGTTTCCACACAATTCAGCCAAACAAAGAACAACTGACGCCATCACGTTGCTACTGATGCTTGGATTGCAAGTGTAATCTGTTACAATTTCCAATACCGGTTTAAATGGCTCAGGATTATCCGCGGCCAGCATCCTAGCGAGCAATTTCAAAGACAGCAACGCCGTCTGTTGGTTTAATTCCAATTCTTGAGCGGCGATTTCGCTCAACGAATCATCTTTCGTGTCAATAGTTTTAACTATATCCAGTAAAGCTGGTAGTAAAGAAAACAACAACTCCTTGTCAACACCAACAAACATTTCTGGACTGAATTGTATCTTCGAATTTAATAATTCCATCGACTTTCTTCGCACTGTCTGCAATGTGTACTTCAGTAGTCCTCGGACAACGGACAAGAACATAGGAGCTGATAGTAGGTTATTGGTATGATCCAACAAATCGTAACTATGATGAAGCATCACGCGCCAATATTTTGCCGCCTTTTCGTCTGTTATTTTAGAAATAGTCTGAATGAATGTCAAAATGTTTATTATGAATGACTTGTATCGCTCTTCCATAACTTTATCATCTGTCGCTTGGCTGTTATGTTGAATGAATCTTGAGGAAGCTAAGCATGTGTTCATGAATGTGATAATTACATACTTGTAATGACGTAACTGTATTGGCGTATGACCGTTCACACTGAATATATCACCAGGATCAACATCAGTTTCCATAGAGTTCTCGTCTTTTTGAACCGGCAAAGATTTGATATAAACCATAAGCTTGATAAAATTCTCCAAACACACTTCAGGAGGAAATTCTAGCAATATACTTTGTCCGAAATCGAGTCTAGTTATTGGAGATTCCTGATCTGCTAAAGTTCTTTGCGACACCTTATCTTTTTTCTTATTCTCGTTGAAATGAGCTATATGTGTCTCTAGTAACAATGCAAGGAACACCCACAAGAATTGACTGGATCCGAGAGTGTCTATTAACTTCTTGTACATGGGTAGTCTCCGGTGTTCAGGGACGTGTAAAACGACATCGGCAAATATACGTAAGACTGGAACGACACGCTTTTGCAATTGCTGTACTTCCTTGTCTGAATAATCATCGATATCTTTATCCAGTTTTACTATAATCGGTATCAAAGTTTCAATGATCTTTGTTATTATTTGGAAACTGTAAGCGTCGTCATGCCTCAATACCGACGATCCCATAAATGTAAATATCTCCATCGTGTGGTGGAGCACTTGTTCTGGCAACATGTACGCCGCATGCGAGAGTAGAATCAAAGCGTGGTGTTGTGTTTGAGGGTTCTGCGTCCCTCTGATGCACTGGACAACCAATTCCACGTCAAATATACTCTTCAGAGAGTTTTGTTGGTCCTTATCCGAATCATTGATAAACTTCTTGCAATAATACCATAGAGAAGATAAAATTAGTTGTTTTGTATATTCGACGTAAGATTGCTCCTCGAAACGCAAACATTTGTGGAGCAATTGGAACAGAATAGCAACGAACGAATTGTCGACGGACATTTTCTTCTTGTTCTGCACGTATTCTAACATCGTAACGCCGAGTCTCCATTCTTCTGTTTCCACCAATTGATAAGACAACATAGGCACTGAAACTTTCTTCTTTTTAGATACACTAGCAGCTGGGTCTACAGCATTTAACATTCTTTCGAAAATTGGCTTGAAATCGGCGAATTCCAGGTGGATTTTTTTCATCAACTTCGATGCAGAGGATGAAATGTTGGGATTCCCACTGAAAGCACCAGCAGACGCCACAAGAAGTATAAAATCTTTAGTTTTTTCTTCAGGGAACTTTTTAAAAACGTTTTCATCGAATTCCTTCATAATCAACATGCATGGACTTGTTAATGCTTGATTTTCATCTAAGATACATTGTCTATATTCTTTTAAACCAATTTCGATAGACTTCCATATTTGTTCCTTTGCAAAAGTACTCACAGTTGCTTCATTAATAAAACTGTAGACTAACCTGAAGAGATTAGATTCATATATATCGAACATCATTTTCTGATCTGTCTGTTTCAAAACTTTCTCTAACGAATTCAATGATGGAATCAAATTTGGGAAACTATTAACATTGTTAACACTGGCTAGTATTTTTACCAAATTACATTTGACATAAGATGGTGTATCGGCGATTAGGATGCTTGTCAGTTTTAATAGACAATTCTTTCTGAACATCTTGTTTCCTGGTGTCTGAAGAGTTAAAATAGTTTTTAACACATGTGGAATTTGCTCAGGATCTAGTAGCAATTCATCCTTATGTTCGAGAAGTTCTTTTATTAATTGCACATATATTAAATTCTTATCAGGATTGTATCTCAGCATTTTATTTAACAAATCAATAACACATTCTCGTATCGCAGTTAGTGGATTGTTTAAATTGAATAGTATTGTCACTATTAGTACATCAGAATCATATATCCATTTAGAATTTCCTTCTATAGTTATGTAGTTAATAAGTAATTTTAGACTTCTCAGTTGAAGTTCAGGATTGATTACGTCTTCTGGATCCGTTGCAAAAAGGATATGACCGCAAGCAATATTGGCTACGAAATGGAATTTATCTTTTGGGTTATCAAACAATTTCCCTAATAACATCTTTAGTAGAAGGACATAATTGTCACCATAAGTTGGTATACCACAACCAGTTATGAATAATTCATAAAGTTTCCTCACGAAAACAGTTTCAGGAGTTTTACAGACGTTGCACCACGGTTTCGAGATAGCCTTGACATTTAACTCTTCAATGAATCTCTTAAAAATATATTCCATAACTTCAAATACAATTTTGTTCTGTTTAGAAATTTTTATAAATTCCGGAATAATTTCTGAAGAGAATTTTGTTCTTTGTGATGTTGGTACTATAATTCTTGTCTCTACAGTTTTTAGTAACATCTTAAGTGTCTTCATTAAATCATCGATTGGTGCAGTTTTAAATGAACAGGATTTTAAAAGCATATATAAATAGACATCAAGAGTATTATCTGGATTTATAAGATTGATATCTAAATAACTATCAAATGATATTGCCTTATCAACAAATAACACTTTGTAAATTAACTGGTTTAAGACTCCAACATTATCGGATATTGAATTATTGGCCCCTTTAATTTTATTAATAAGTCCAAACTTTTTACCCCACGGTGAAGTAAGAATTTTCCATGTAATTTCTGCGGATTTTTCATCATTCTGAAACAAATATGGCATCAAAGCCAGCACTGTCTCTTGATTAACAGGCATTGAATCTAATGCGCAAAATTTCACTATAGCTTTCTCTGTCACATTATTCCACTTTTTACTTTTCTTTGCTATTATATTAACAAATGTATTTGTTAAATCAATATCATTTAATACTTCTCTTAGATATTCATTAGAAATATCTAAAGTAGCCAAAACCACATCAGAATTGTCATCATTTAGTCTATTTACTATCGATTCTTTAACAAAATCAATGTTCTCTACTTTCAAAGCCTGGAATTCTTTTGCGATATAATTGACAGCTTCGGTTCGTAGTTCAGGGTTGACATGGTTTAAGTTTTCAAACAAATACGCTCCACTAATTTTGTGAGCAACCGCAGGTTTGAAGCCTAACAATTTTGATAACTGTGACCGCCTTACAGTTGAAATATCACTGTCAGAGCTCATAATACTTTTGACAACTTTGTCAAAACTCTCCGGATATTTGCGTTCAATATTCTTAAGGAAAACAGAATACCAGTTAAAAATACTTGGATTCATGTCGACATCTTCGTCAATTATTTCAATGTCACTTTCATTGTCAACACTTGGTCGGGTGTTTTGTTGCGGTTTGAAAGCTGTCAATACACATCTGGAAAAAAAATAATTAGTGTAGGTGCGTTTAACTATTTTTTTTCATGTAAACTTTTAATCATATATTAGAAATAGCTATAAAATACTGAATTACATTTTTCTTAAATTCATGTTCCTACCAAAAAGATTTTGTAACTTAACAAATCTTTATAAAAGTGGTAGATTAACAAAGACAACATTTTGAGAGGCTCAAAAACTAATGGGCCAATTTAAAAAAATCTTTTTCCGTTAGAAAGGTAATTTATCTGTAACATAGGCTGTATTTTTTCATTCCTTTATCTTCAAATCTTTAAATGTCACGCGGACGGAGTCAGGGGCAAAAGCTAGTAAGTTAATAAAAAAATTCTTACCTAATAATTGTTTCAGGATCCTCATCTTTTAGGTCCACTTCATCTATTAATATTTCCGGTAGTTCAGAGAATCTCTTAAACTCTTCAATATCTTTTTGAATAGTTGGTAAAACTCGTGAAAGGAATGCCAACACAAATGATTGTATATTACTAACTTTATTTGCCACTATGAATTGTAAATGTTTACATAACTTGCTCATAACATTTCCTGATATATTATTAAGCAGTTCCGCAGACACTTTTGTTAGATGTTTCTGGTATTTAAAAGTCAGTACAATCAATATAACTGATTCATAGCTCAAATCATCATCAGTTGAGAGCAAGGACTCTAAAATTTCATTTAGAGATTTTTTCCTCAATGTCGAGTAAGTACATATGATGCCATATATAGCGTATGCAACGGATCGGAAATCACGTACATTTGATTCTAAACCTTTCATCATAGTTGGTAATAAAGCATTAATGACAGCTTCATTTACAGATTTCATTGCATCAATAACACCAAATGCTGTGATTGCAAAAAATCCAAACACAGTATTCAACTGTGTAGCTCTTTCTCCATAGATTTTTACGTATTTCAAAACCATTTTAGCAATAAACTGCAGAGTACCTGTATTAGAAATACATTGATTGTGCAATGTTTGTTTTGTTAGTGGGACACCTTTCTTTTGAACGGATCTTAACCAGTTCCATTTACTTGATTTTGATTTAATAGCCAACAATTGGAGGAATCTTACAAAAATTTTAGTTTCATGGTATGGTAGTATAAGCATCATGATCGCATCTTGATTATATTCATGGATGTGGTATCGATTGACAAGCCATTCGAGAGCTTTATGCGATGACTGCAGAAGGAAATATGGTGACAGTTGTAATAGAAACTTTTCGATTGTTTGATCTAAATTATGATTCACCTCTTTAGTTTGTACGGCCCTTTCGAAATCCTTTGAAGAAACACTGAATAAAGAATCTTCGTATACACGAAAACCTTCGAATAATGCTGTCAATTCCTTAAGGCCGCTAACACCTATTTCATAGAAAGTTTCCCGGTCTTTAAGGGCGGCTTCTTTCGGGTCAAATAATAACGATGCTTTCTTTTTCTCGTCTTTGTAAATAGAAGATTGTGGTGCTGCAAGTTTTTGCAGTTGTTCTGCTAAAGACGTGGATGCCATGGTTTTCAGTTTACTGTAATTAATATTTTCAAATTAACGTGGTATAAACTATAACATGGTAAAAACATAAAAATAATAAAGTTGATAAAGTTTAAATTTGACAAACCTGTAAGTCGCAGCAGTGTGTTTATTATGTTTTACTCATATCATATTACACCACGTGGAAATGGCAACTTTGCGATGTTTTTAATTATTTGTGAAAACGGTTTAGGGTTATGAATCAGGTTACCAATGCGTTTTTGACTTTGACTTTTTTAATAAGTGAAAAATAACATTGACAGTTCAGTTCAGCCAAAAACATACTTATTATTTTACCTTTGAACTGTTCATTTTTACTGGTTTTACTACGATTTTATACTGATTTAAGTTTGCAGAAAAAAACACTCATTACAATTTACTTTTCATTTCACTTCAAGCGTATATGGTAACATTGAGCTGCCACTGACAACTCAACAAATGGCACAGACTGACATTGACACTTCAATTTCCGTAAACAAAGCAGTTTTTACATGCAGAACGTGATAAAAATACATTAATAATATAATGAACTTATTAATCTGAAAGACTGTGAAAGGACAAACGTAGACCTTCCCCTTTGCCCTCGCCTAAATGATTACAAAATAAGTTTTATCAACTTCTGGTCTCATGGTTAAAGTATACGTCTTATGCTTTATTTGTTTAAGGATACTCAACTGATCGAGCTTTATTGTTTATAACAGCTGTTTTGATAAGGGTAAGTAGAACGTAATTTCATCGTTAATAACATATAGTAATACGTCATTCAAGATTATCATAGACTTATTATTAAAATACAATTACAATTCGCATTAGTATATTGAACCGCTAACACGAGTGATGTTTTCTTTGTTCACAGTGTAACAAAAGAAAGGCGCAATCATGTTTTTGAAAATAACCTCTGCATTTTTATTGTTATTTATCAGTTTAAGTGCAAGTTATAAACCAGTTGTTTTAATTCATGGCATCATGACAGGAAGTGGAAGCATGGAAATTATTAAATTCAGGATACAAGAGGTAATATGTATTTTATTGTATTGATTAAACTTCGTACATAACATAGGAAAATAATGAAAAAGGAAATTTACTTGTAATAATTACAACCATAGGTGTCACCAGAAACTAAAGGGGGGAGCTGTTACCCACCTCCTCCCCTAGAGAATATAAATATATCAAATAGATACAAAAAGTATTTCAAATAGGACTATATCATTAGCACCAAGCCACCTAGCCTTACCTGCCTGTGTTGTAATAATGCATATGTGTACAAATTAACGACAATAAAAAAAGCTTTACCTGCCTCGATCTGGCTATAAGAAAAATGACTCTGTTTAATCATGTATATCTGATTGAGTTGTAAAATTTCAAATGTGTAAAAAAAGGCCCTACTTGGGTAATTTTTTTACAAAGCCTATGACTACAATTTAAATGTTGAAATCTACTAATCTATAATTTCAGAAACACCCCGGTACAGTTGTATATAATGTAAATAGGTTTGAAAGTTGGTCTAGTTTGGAGACAATGTGGCATCAAGTGTTGGAGATAGGTCAGGATGTGGCGAACATTTCATCTCAACATCCAGAGGGTATTAATATTATAGGTATGTTTGATGTAAAAACATAGAAAAATATGACACTTCAAAGCTTTCATTTTTTATAATATTAACACTGTAATGCCTAAATAAATGTGCATTTTCCAAGGAAATTCGAAAAACCATAAGATTATCTGATTAAAACTTTCGTGAGACATTATACTATATTATTTATAACACGTGAGTTTCAGCCGTGTTATAAATAATGTAACATTTAGATTAAGCATTTAACACTTAACTTGAAACATATTTCATAAAATCTTACTAGCGCTACCAATATACTAGCATATACAAATTCTAGCAAATAATTCAAACATTGAGAAGCATCTAAGCATGTCAAATTTGACATTGAGGTTATACTAATATTATAAATGCGAAAGTTAAGATGTATGTTTGTTAGTGTTTGTAGCCTAAACAGCTGAACGGTTTTGATTAAATGGGCTACTCAGTCATGTTTTTTTTTATTCCACGCGGACGGAGTCGCGGGCGAAAGCTAGTATTACCATATAATGAAGTTAAGTTAGTATATATGTATCTTAAATGTCTTTGCAATTTAATTATTTGGTGTATTTTTATAATTTCAGGATATTCCCAAGGAGGTCTGGTCGCAAGAGGTATTATACAAACTTTTCCAAATATAACAGTGGACACTTTTATATCTCTAAGTTCACCACAAGCTGGCCAATATGGAGGTAATTAAATCATATTTATTAATTTTATAGACAGATAAGAAATAATCTATATACATGAAACAATTTTTTAAAATACTTTGTAATTTAGTTTAAAAATGTAGGAATAATCATAATGGGACATTGACAGCCTAACTCCTGCATCATACAGCTGTTAATATTAAAAAAAAACATACTCCATTTGTTTGGCTGTTCAGTTAAAAATATGTGCAGGCAATAAATTAATTTTTCAGTTCAACTGCCAGTTAAAATATTATCTATACATGCATCGTTTTGTCTGAACAGTTCAGTTCAAACTAGATATCTGTATCTTCTAAGGGTTTTAACACCAGAACAAACAACAAATGTTAATCAATTCATATTTTCCTCCAAAATGTATGGATAAATTTAGTCTGATTTCCCTCTTTAATCATGTTAACTTTCAGCCGGTTTTCTCCATGTTGTATTCCCCGGTCTGGTTAAGGAGACGGCATATGAGCTGTTTTATTCCCGCTTGGGTCAGCACACCTCGGTAGGCAATTACTGGAGGGACCCTTATCATCAGAAACTA
This sequence comes from Papilio polytes, assembly GCF_000836215.1. NCBI lineage: Eukaryota > Metazoa > Arthropoda > Insecta > Lepidoptera > Papilionidae > Papilio > Papilio polytes. Next base: position 6,105,031 of record NW_013525102.1, read on the forward strand.
TATGAAACATACAATGTTTACCTGCCATATATTAATAATCATATAAAGTAAGTAATTTTTTTTTATATCTATACTAATATTATAAAAAGGAAATATTTGTGTTTTTTGTATTGAAATAACTCAAAAACTACTGGGCCAATTTCAAAAATTCTTTTCCATTAGAAAGGTAATTTATCTGTAACATAGGCTATGTCGTTTATTATTTTTGAATTTCACGCGGACGAAGTTTTAATAAGAAATTATGCTTAGTGAGTTATATTAATAAATGTTTTTAAGTTTATTGTTTAACAGGAATGCAATTTGAATAGACATTATTGTATGTAATGAAAATAAAAATTTGTACCAATTAAAATAAAGATACATTTAATTATTTTTTACAATTATGTTAGAAAGCATAATGTAGTAATACAAATAATTTATTCATTTTTTGTGAGGGAAAGCTATTGTAGAATAATTTCATTTGTATTGTCAGCTGGTTCCATGGTGTAATGGTTAGCACTCTGGACTCTGAATCCAGCGATCCGAGTTCAAATCTCGGTGGAACCTGACTTTTTGTTTATTTTTTTTTTATTTTATTTATTTATTTAAATTTAAGTTTTGTTTGTAATGACAATAATTTAATAACAATTAAATTTTATTGGTACTGTTGGTTTATGATTCCATATATTTGTTATCCAATGTTATTGAAATAAGATTGTTTGCATATTATTTAGATAACCTTGGTTTATATTTAATTGCGTCATTCGTAGATTTGCTGATCTTTAGTGAGGACATGTAAAACGTCATAGTCAAGATAATGTTTTTCAAACAATTTGATTCAAATTATAATAATAATAAATTCTTCACCTCTCTTATTTATTAAAGGTTATTGCGAATTTGATTTTATAAATAGATTGTGTTCTTAAAGACTGTTATATGTCTATGCCAAATTTTTATTTGTTTTGGATATCCAACACAGTTTGTTATTCAGTACACAGTATATTATTATTCATCCATACAAGAAAAAGTAAACTTTTTTATTGCAAAATACATGTGATTAATTGCATATTCTAAGTGTTAATTTTCATCTTATCTGCGGAATATTTAACAAAATAGCAGTTTTAATACATTTCATTCAATTAAATTACTTATATTTTTTACAGATCGAACAAATCCGAAGATTTCAAGGCGAATTTGTTGAAGGTGAAACGATTGGTCCTCGTTGGAGGTCCTGATGATCAAGTTATAACTCCATGGCAAAGCAGGTATGTATTCAGTTTTAAGCTATTAAAAACCTAATATAACATATTTATATACACAGTAGAACCTCGATAACTCAAACCTCGGTAACATAAAAACCTCTATAATTAAAAAAATAATATGTTCCCTTCCCATTAGAGCCCAAAATCTCTATAACATAGACCCTTGATAACTTAAAACCTCTATAACTTCCCTTGGACTTTAACTTATCGAGGTTCTACTGTATTTTCTAATACTTATCTGTCTATACTTCTATACTATTATAATAAAGCGTAAACACAGACTACCTTGTGGCGTATAATGTCAGCGATCACAGCATATTTTTGAATATTTTTTTTATTACAAAGCCTTACACTTACAGGCTTAAGGCTATATATTTCCACGCTATTAAACTTAAGGGGTAAATAAATCTGAAAACCTTCATGTGTGAAAGGGACCTTAATTATGACAAACTAATTGATATTAGGAGCGTCGGTGGTTCAGTGGTTTGAGCACTTGACTTGTAATCTCCAGGACTTGGGTTCGAATCCCGCTATACCAATGTGGTTTTCGATTTTTCGAATTTTCATATGTACATAATTTACCCGACGTTCTTACGGTGAAGGAAAACATCGTGATGCCTGCACATATCGGCGAAGAAATTTATAGATATGTGTAGTCAACCAACCCACAATGGGCCACCGTGGTTGACTATGACCTAGTCACCCTAACTTAGGGTAGGCTCCGAACCCCTCGGTGGGGATGTATAGTGAGCTGGTGATGATGAATTGACATTTGCAATAGAAAATTACATACAACGACAATAAAATAAAGTTATTACATTATAGTTTTCACGCGAATGAAGGTCGGGAATAGGTCGTAAATAACATATGTATTTGCAGTCAATTTGGGTACTACGATAGTAATGAGACGGTGGTGGAGATGCGGCAGCAGGCGATCTACATGGAGGACCACATCGGGCTGCGCAGCCTGGACCTGGCCGGCCGCCTGCTGCTGCTCACGGTGCCGGGAGTCAACCACTTCGACTGGCACATGAATGTCAGTATTGTGGATGATTTCCTCCTACCCTACTTAGATTAATACCGTTGTAGCCAATATTGCCCTTGCCCCTACGATAAGTGCGGTAAATCCATACATTTTTATCAGCCATCTGAATTCACTCCCTTAAGCATATCTATACTAATATAATAAAGCGTAAACACACACTTCTTTGTTGCCTAAGATGTCAGCAATCACGGCATATTTTTGAATAATTCTTTTTTTAATAAAAAGTCCTACACTTACGTCACGCTTTAGGATACATATATTCACGCCGTTAAACTTAGGGTTATATATTTTGGATACAATCCCTAATGTGGGAAAGAGACCATAAGTTGTTGCCAACATCAAGGAAGGTCGCCATGGTTTGACATCATGTCATTTTGACATTTTCAATTAATAGTTTGACACAGGTAAACAATAACATAAAATTTTCATAATTTCATGCGGATGAAGTCGCATGGGAACAGCTAGTCTTTCATACAATCCATACATACTTTTAATTTTTTATCTTAGCCATATTCAATCTTAACTTCTGATTATGTTCCCATCCTCTCGTCATGTTAATTATTGTATGGGTGAGAATATGAAATTAATGTTAAAATATCGATTTTTTTTTCGAATTTTTGGATTTGTAGTGTTAGCTATCGGAAATCTATGGTTGTCGTGATATTAAAACGGGTTTAAAACGGCGTTTGGATTTTGGTGTTGCCTATTTTTTAATTGTAAAATCAAGTTTTTTTGTCTAAAATGTGACATTGTTAATAACATAGCAACAAAATGAATTTGGTATTTCAAATAATATATTGGTCTTTATTAAAAAAAAAAAAAAAAAACGGCGAAGACGCATTGAATCTCAATAAAATGATCTATGAACAAATCTCTGTATAAAAGCAAGCAAAGTGAGAGTATTTTAAGTTTTTTTTTATAAATAAATAATAAGTAGAACAATTGAATTAATATTTGACGAATTAAATTTCGTTTGGCTCGTATTATAATTTAAATACGTACAAAATAATGTATTTTTTAATATTAGTACAATTACTTATTTTTAGTTGAAATTTTTTTCTAATACAGCGCCATCTATTATCCTAATAATGTATAGATGTGAAAACAATTCTCTTGTGTATTTATAGTTTGTTTTTTTTCATACCAGCTTTTTCAAAACTGTAGAAGTGCCAAATGTTCTTGGCACAAAACTATATTTGAATTCAATGGAAACCATTATATTTTTAACATATATTAAATCGGTAATCTGTTTTTCTACGTATCGCCTACGGTTTGTAGAATTTCATAACAAATATCTCTGTAATCTCGGAATTGATCTGATTTTATTTATTCTTGTTGTCAAAATGAATCCAAAATACAAATTACTTTCGAATTAAATCAAGAAGTAAATCTTGTTTCAGTCGAATTCAATAGAAAAGAAAAATTATAAGAACCTATCTAAACAATTATACCTTTATAAAGCTGTGACCACAGAGTTATTAAAATTAGACAGATTCTTTTTTTTTTAAATCATTTATTCTGTGAACCAGTGACATGGGTATATAAATTCTCCTTTCCATTGAATTCAACCTTACACAGATCTTTTAAAACAGAACTAATAAGCATCCATACATCCATACAAGTGATGTATGGATTCGAAATTTATTTATGTTAAGTAAGATGAAGTCAGATTATGAATAAGATTTTACTCATTTTTATAGCTTAACGTAATTAATAACGCATTACTACGTGTGTAATATTTGTAATCAAAATTAAAATGATTCATAAATTATAACTGTGTTTGTGATTCACGTTTTTCATTCATAATTTCATCCAAATAAATAATACCTTTTCACTAAATTATTTAACTGTAGAAATAAAAGTTTTTTTTTAAAATGTAAATAATTTTACTCTATGACTAATTGAACTCCACTGACGTGATGTTACTTAGTCTTTGACAATTTTTTTTATCGTGTACTTTTATAACGATAGGGTCAAGTCTATTGAGCTATTGGTAACCAACCAGTCCTTAATAAACGCTGGCCTATTTCTGGTTAATTTTATATCTTTGAATTTCATCTCAAATATGCGTTACGATGTTTTTAATATAACTAACTATTGTAGTATATCACTAAGATAATTTTGTAAGTGCCAAAGCATTGTAATTTAGTTGTAATTTCAAATATACGGATTTTTTACATCAATATATCTTTGTTTTATTTAAAACTTCCTTAACATAATCATGTTTAATTGTGTTTATTGCACAAAAACACAGATTTTATGTTATAAAAAAACCAAAACCAAATTTATTTTTAAACATTATATTCTTTAAATTGTTTAAACTATCGTGAGACATTACTTTAAGCGAAAATTAATTAAAAACGGCTCAACTCACGCTTTTCTCTGGCGAGGGGATTTTTATTTGCAAGTAGATGGAGTGGCAATGGGCTCACCGATAGCGCCAGTGGTGGCGAATATATTCATGGAACATTTCGAGAAGGAAGCGTTGAACAGTGCCCCAATCAAACCTAGATACTGGTTAAGATACGTAGACGATGTGTTTGCTATAGTTTCCAGACGGGGCGTAGACCTACTACTGGACCACCTTAACAAAATACATCCTAGGATACAGTTTACGACGGAGGAAGAAAAAGACGGAACCCTTCCTTTCTTAGATGTATTGGTGAAGCGTGAACCAAGTGGTAACCTAGTGCATACGGTATACAGGAAACCGACACATACCGATCGATACCTAAGGGCGGATTCCCACCATCATCCGTCGCACCTATCGTCTGTGCCACGCACCCTTATAAATCGTGCACTTCGCCTATGCGATCCTCAGTTCTTGAAGTCTGAACTGACACATGTAAGGCAAGTGTTACAGTGCAACGGGTATAAATGGAAACCAAGCTTAAGACTAGCAAACACGAGTAGTAAGACACGGCCTCAGTTGGCGGAGCGCGCACCGGCATATCTACCATATATGCGAGGGGTAACGGACAAAATTGGACACTTGTTACGCCGCAAATATGCCATCAAGACAATTTTCCGACCCCTTACGCAAATAAGGAGTATCTTACGTTCGCCGAAAGATCGCACACCCCTAGAGGGCCCGGGCGTCTACGAAATTCCCTGTGACTGCGGCAAGAGTTACATTGGCGAAACGGGGCGTAATATCAACACCAGGCTCTTAGAGCACATCCGTTGCATGCGTAAACTGGATAGTAACACGTCGGCGGTGGCAGAGCACGCCCTTACCTCCAACACATCTCATTATATTAGGTTTGATCGAGTGAGAGTCTTGGCCCGGGACAAAAACTACGTGTCACGGAAGTTACTCGAAGCCATCGAAATCGGACGTCGACCTAACTTTAATAGAGATAAGGGATGGTCTCTTTCTCCGTCTTGGAAACCCGTGTTATCAATACCGGAGCAGAAGAACAACGATGATGAATACATGACTGACATTGTCAGTACATTCTGCGCCCCGTTAAATTTTAATAATAACAATAGCGACACTTCAACATTTTTGAACCCGTCGACATCTCCGTCGCCGAAGCACGAAGCGGCCACAACGCTCTTGGCGCCCCCCGCCCCCTCGAACCGCGCCCTCCGCGCCCTGGCCCGCAGTGCGAGGCGCGACGCGACCGCGAACAAAAGTTAAATAATACTCGCCCTGAAGAAGGATCCCCGAAGGATCCGAAACTAGTCGGTGCCGTCACCGGAAGAAAAAAGCGTGAGTTGAGCCGTTTTTAATTATATTCTTTGAATAATATCTTTACAATAGAGTATATTTAGATTCCAATATCTGTTTTTCTGGAAACCGTAGATAAACTGATATAAAAAATATCTTAAATTTAATCTCTATATCAGTGAGAGCAATAACAAAGATATTTCTAAGAATTAGTCATAACAAGAATACTTCGAAAACGTTATCATAGCTTGATAACATTGAATGTTTTGAATACCTTATATGGTAACGATTCTGAGGGAGCATCTTGGTATACTTTTTAAATATCTTGATGATTCAAGTTCAAATTCCTCGCGTTCCTCAACGAAGTAACGGCTCGCACCGAGGCTTCTGAGGGAGCCCTCTTAGTTACTTATAAACTAGGTTTGGGCAAAGCGCTATCTGCACTCGGCCACCTCAAGTCCGGTGAATCTGTAAATGCAAGAGGCAAACAGTGGCCATTCAGTCACAAAAAATGGCGTTCCTTTATCCGGTACACCATAGAGTTTGTCGTTTCTGTTCAAGTCGAGTGTGGGTTATTCGTGCAATGTTCAGAGCCGTCATAAAATGGCGTATATTATACGAGTACGAAAAACCAGTAAACTGACGAACGTAGGACTAAAAATAAAGATAGACTAGTGCCTCTTTGATTTACTCAATTTTGGTGTGTCTGATATTCTTTTAAACAGACAGCATACTTTGGCAGACATTAAACACTAGTATTTTTTCTTTATATAATACTAGCTTTCGCCCGCGACTTCGTTCGTGTGGAATAAAAAAAAAGGAAAGTGAGTAGCCTTCTTTCGGACTATTTCTTTCATCTACATCAAATTTTATCCAAATCCATTCACGCGTTTAGGCTATATACTAAAAACTATCCATCCATCTAAACTTTTGCATTTATAATATTAGTAAGAATGTATTGTGATCGGAATTAAATATACGTACCAAATACCTATCAAATCAACAAGAAGTGGGTCTAATTTTAATTTCTACATTCGACTTAAACAAGCACACGTTTCATACAAGTCTTTTGTGTTAAACACTTGTCGAACTAAACGTCATACATATTACAACAAATACAAGAGAAGTACTTGTAAAGTCAAGGGTAATTGACCACTAGTAGGAACGGTAAACGCTGTAAAGTCCCTACTAAAGCACTTCAGGCTAATGTCATTGTTTAGTTCCGCTAAAGAGCTCTTTTTAATACCCGATAGATTATAAAAATCCCCTACTGGACACCCTTCACGTTGCATTTGCTATTGCATTCAATATATATACATACCTAGTTCGTGTAGGAAAAGATTGTTAGTTGTCAAGGAATTAAAAATGTTTTAATTAAAACTTGATAAATTATTGTTTTTAATTTATTACTAAGCATAGGTAAAAAATAAAAAGAAAAAGTCATACAAAACACGGTTTCTAAAGCTATATTTAAAAAAAAATTGGACCTGCACCTGCAAGCACTATCTTTCGGATAAAAAAGATTTTTCAAAATCAGTCAAACAGGGCAGATATGCCGTAACACCTTAAAAATATAGAGACAAATTGAGTACCTTTTGGAAAGTGGGTCAAAAATGTATCGCGATGCCGGGTTAAATCACTAGTTTATACTATCGTAATCTGTTTTATAAACAATAAACTTAATAAATTAGCTTTATATGTGTGTAATAAATGTTTATAACTTACATTTAAAGGTCACTTTTACATTTTATGCACTTTATTAGCTTCTTTTAACATTTATTGTTATTTTCATCGTTATTACGAAAACAGGGGAATTTTATTTATTACAGCGTCAGAAAATTTCATACACGTAAAGATAAATGGGTTTATTCCAATAAAGAAATTGAAATCTTTACTCTTCTAGCCTTTGTCCGCATCTTCGTACACTCGTTATTAAAAACAAACTTGATCAGAGTGCATATTGTCTTCCAAGCTGGGTCATACGTATCATATCATCTGTCATCTAACGTTACACTTTTATAATAAGAGTACAATTTCCGATTATATTTAAAAAATAAGGTGCCATTTACGCTTCCAGGAGTTTTATTCATAGGAAGTACAGGAATACACATTCATTGAACCGTGTTAATTCTGTCTCCGCGAAAAAACTCGTTTCTTATAAAAAGATGTCTTCCTTTAAAACAGGGACGTTACTGTCTATTAGCGAACATGAATTTATTTGTAGCATTTCTTCTCAACGAAGGCGACGCGTCCGCGACGCGAGAATTAAACAGGGACGAACTCACAAAATGTTCATTGCGATTTAATTTATTACCGAACGTTCAGTAAATTCATGTAGAAAAGTACTCTAAAATCTACGGTAATCAAAACACTGGTTAAAATATAGGTAATATTCTGTAATAATCAGTCATTGCCATTATTTATGTTATTTAAAATGATTTGAATTGAACATCAATTAAAATAATTAAGAAAAAGCTAAGAACCACTCTGTAAATAATAACGACATAAACATTTGAATATTTTTTGTGTATTTATTGCATTAAATTATTTTCTAAGGTTCCAGTCCGTCCCAGCGTCCCTTCGTGGTCTTGCGCATGAGTCATATAGTTTTTCTTCAGGCTCGGCGCGCCGGCGGCGATCATTGAATTCGCAAGGGCCACAGATTAAAAATAAACAAAACAGACTAGACAGATAACTAGTCATTGTTTGTATTTACACAGATATAGATTCAGTATTAGTCATTCAAACCCTAAACCTTGCTAGTTTTAAGCTTTGAAATAATACGAGCCGTTCGCCTTGTAATACACAATAAAGTATCTTGTATGAACTTTTATACGTCATAGGCGCATATCGTGATATGTATGTAAAGTAAATGAGGTTTTAAAAAGCAATGTTGAAAGATATTATTTTAGTTTCATACAAAAAAAAAAACAAAACAGCATCGTTAACAAGCAGTAATTAGTTTACACATATGTTATTGAACGAAAAAAATGCTAACCACGTAATATTTAAGTACACGTAACCGTGTTAAAAAGTGCTTTCCTGTTTCAAGTCTAAACTTCGATCCAATATTTAAAATAGTCGATCATACAAAATGTATAATTTAACATGACAAATACGATACGTGTTTACAATCAGTTTTCGGTCAGTCGTACGTGACAATTCGTTGATTTTTTATAATCTTTGACCGAGTGCCGACCTGCCTAGTGTGTGGTCATGAGTCATACATTTCTCGAAGCGAATACGATTACATCAATTTGGTAAGAGACTGACAGGTGAGTCAGAGAGTTCCCACTGCAAGAACCTGCAACATATAACTATCTCAAGATTTTCTAGGAGAAAGAACGGGATAACATGTTTTTGTAAGTGTCGGCAATCGAGTGTGAGCTATCATACGATCTTATCAATGCTATGCTGAATTTTTGGGGATTTCGTACAGAATAATTAAGATAAAGGTTTAATAGTTAGTAGTTTTTTCCTTAAAGGGCATTAACAGACGTCCCTAATGTTAGCTAGGTTATAATCATATTTCATACTAATATTATAAATGCGAAAGTTTAGATGGATGGATGGATGTTAGAGTTTGTGGCCTAAACGGATTTCGACGAAACTTGGTATGGATGTCGAGGATAGTCTGGAAGAACACAGGCTACTTACTTTGTTTTTTTTTTTTTAATTCTACGCGGACTGAGTCGCGGGTGAAAGCTAGTTTATAATATAACTGTAATATGCCTAAAATATAAAACCTATATTCTGTGTACTGAGTTATTTTGTGTATTAACATCGTTTCAGGATTTAGTCAAGAAACCATAATTACGAAGTTTACCGACAAACAGAATGTTTGTATGTTTTCGAATTTACAAACTTTAAAAAAAACGAATTACTTCACATCTTTCATATCATAAAACCAATATCTTAGAATTTTTGGATGACTCTAACGTTAATGTTGATAAAGTCTATAAAGTGATAAGACATATTCGTTAAAATATTACAATGCATTTACTAGGAAGTGATAGAATCACAGGAAACAGGAAGGAAGCTGTTATTATTGCTAACTAAATAATAAGGAAAAAGATTCAATAATGAGGCGCGACTTAGGGACTGTTTATGAGTGTAAAAAGAACATTAAATTAAATATAAAATGAAATGAAAGTGATAGCGTTGTTAGTAACTACAATAACAGTAAGCAAGAAGATTTTGTGTATAATTATTATAAAGTAGCTTTCGCTCGCGACTCCGTCCGCATGGAATTAAAAAAAACAAAAGTGAGCAGCCTATGTGTTCTTCCAGATTATCTACATCTGTATTAAATTTCATCGAAATACGTTCAGCCGTTTAGGTTACAATCTCTAACAAACATCCATCCATCTAAACTTTCGTATTTATAATATTAGTATGATAACTGTTTCCTCCTCTACTAACCTTGTTTCACGCGTATTTAGATTCTTACTGATATGGTAATAGTTTCCCAGCTACATTTAACCATTCTTTAGTGTTTTGGATTCGATAAATTCATGAAATGTGTTTCCAAAATACGTAACTTAAGTTTTACTCTATCGAAAGATAGGTCAACCCAATATTAACGATTCGCTAGGTAATGACAAAATAAGTGGAAACTTCAGAAACCCAGCATAAAAAAACTGCTTGCTAAGGTTTAGGTTATCACTGATTATTTTCCCTTTATTTTTTATTTTCCTTCTTCACATTTTTACAACAAACGGGAATGTACAGAACGTTATCAAGTCTGCCTATTCCGTGTAAACGGTTAATAGGTACTTGGTTCGGCTCAGCTATGAATAATCGGTTACCCTGTTTGGAATTTACTGAAATAATTGCCTTTAAAATATACATTCTTAACTAAACAGCCTAGCTTCTTCAAAAACGGAATCTTTTTCTTTTTAAAAATTATCTCCGTTCTTCTAAATGTTTAGGTAAGGTTTTAGGTTGTTTTTGACCGACTTCCCAAAAGAAGAAGGTACTCAATTCGTCTGTATGTCTGTCTAGTGGACCGATTTTTAATAATTCTTTTTTTTAGTATGCAAAATCGGGTAATGTGTTTTTGTCATAAATATATTGTTGTTTAATGGCCAAAAGATTCAAAATATTATTACATTTATGCCAAATCATCATTTAGGTTGTTTACTAATTTATTTATGTCATTTGTAACCTCAATTACCACGGTAATGTCCCAAAGTAATCAATGACAATTAAAATGATAATTTTTGTTGACAATACGCACTGATTGTTTATCTAAGCATGTCGTCAAACGCGTTTGTAAGATATGACGAAAAACTTGATTTGTAACAACAGTTGCTAATTGCTTTATTGATTACAATATGTGTACATTCTGTTCCCAATCACATAAAATTACTAATGTTTTTTTTTTGTAAGAAAAGGTCGCCAACAAGCAGCGAGAACATCAAGATGTTCATCGACGCTCATAGACGTCCATAATACCAGAGGAACTGCAGATGTTGCTGGCCTTTGAGAAGGTGATATACACGCTTCTGAAGGACCCTAAGTCGTAGCGGCTTGGATGTACAGCCGAGGACAGACTATTCCACAGCACTACTTTGTGTGGCAGGAAGCTATACCTGCATAGTTAAGTTGCCAGCCATCGAGATGGTATCCGGCGGTCTGTCGAATCGTATGATGACCGATGACGGAACTAGACGGCAGAATTTGTTGCAAACAATTCTTAAGATCACTTTCCATGGTAGATGCGTGGTATTCAAATGTGCCCGACGGCCAGTAGGGTAATCTTTCGATGTCTTCTCCATAGACTATCCTGTTTTGTGTTTTTAATTGATTTGATGTATACTAATTTTTGGGTTTACTTGAAAGTAACATTTGAAAGGAGATTTTAGATGTATTTTTTTTTAAATAATTTATATGTTTTCGTTTACTATTGATTGTAGAGCTTATTAAATAAAGATTATTGCAAATCTAAAACATATTGCTTTGTTAGCCTAATTATCATTTGTTATAGATCAGAAGATAAAAGTAATCAATTAGGAATTGAAGTAAACGTAATCAATACCGGGGAATAAAAAAAGTCACCTTAAGATAATGTGAATTTTAAAGTTGGAAATCCCAAAAGAAAATTAGAAAGAACGTACAAAAAATAATTCTGTGTATTACAAACATTATGAAAATATCAGCTGAGAGAATTGGTGAGATAGTGAGATGACATATTCATAACACATAAGAAAAAATCATTTTCATAGCTCTTTTGCAACATCTCCTAAAAGTCTTAAATCTTTCATATAGGTAATTTTGTCATGATATAACCTCGTAGAACTTAGTACAAGACCGTATTATTGGAAAGGAAGGATAATAACAAGAAACACTGTTTTCCTATTATTTATATTTTAGGGATAAATTCTGTTTTAATAATTTGGGGAATAACAATTTACTACCGTTTATTTTCGTGCAAACGACCTGAAGAAATCACGGTCAAGATTCTACGGTTTCATCAATGAGTGACGCATCGCGAGGGGGAGATTACCGCGCGGCGCACGCGGCGGCCGCTTTATAAGCAGAGCGCGTTCTTAATTCAAATCATTCACAAGCCAACGCTAGCACAACCTACAAGTCTACAATATCTAAATAATTTTAATCTAAATAAAAATGAAGAAGTACTCAGTTCTCGGCAACAACAAGAAAGTGACGATGGAGACGAATGCTACCCGTCTCAAAGTCGTCGGCAACAACTGCATCGTTCGAGTGACGACAAATCGAGGAGATCTCGAAGTGATCGGCAACGATTGCCGCGTGGAAGTGAACGATAATTACGGTGTTATCAATCTAGTGGGTGGAAACGGAGTTGTAGCGATAAGTAAACGATGGCGAGGCGATAAAGTGCAAGTGGTAGGGCATAACTGCCATACCTTGGTGGACGGAAAGGAAAAACCACAGCAATTCTACGAAGCGCAGCTGTCGCCGTTTAGTAAGGACCTGGATGACGTCATCGATTCGATCTTCACCTTCGTTATGCGATGAAGTTTTACATGAAGTGTTAAAGTGCTTCAAAATGTGTACAGAACCGTTCCTTTGACGGGAACGGCGAACTTTCAGTGCTTGTTGTCGGCCGTGGCGTCCAATGCGACAGAGATCAGCGGCTGTTAACCCTAGCTCAGCGAGTTTTTGTGTGCTTCTAATAAAAGAAATGTAAACAATTTCCTCGTTTAATTTACTTGATATCCTCCCACATTTGATTCGAAATTGACTGCAATTGAGTGATTTTAAACTCTAAACTCATAGTGTTAGAGGTAAAATTGTTTTATACTGTAAAGATCTCACCAACGGGATGATGGTTGTTTTTCTTGCTGTCATTATCAATGCATTACATTAGTATTCAAAGAATGTCTTATAAAATACATTCTTCATGCGTATCACTAAATTTACGTCATCAACTATTTCCTTGTATCAAATGAATTATCAAATTTGAATAGTATTAACTTCTTTTAGCTTCCATTATTAACGCTATTCGGATTGTAATAGAAAGTTATTGAGGACACCATAAAAAACATAAATAAACGATATTTTAACGATCACGATTTGCATACTAGGTCATACTATACAGAATACTCTTTTGATCGACCATTATGATTTTATCAACATGTACTTTTATTACCAAAACAATAGTAAGTTCAATGACCTATATTGTATCAATAAACAGATCGTCAAAGCATTTGCATTGATTTATTGATGACGTCATTATTATATGACGCGAATTGATTGAAGTACGTGATATCTATGAGGAAAGAATGTTGCACGAATTTATTTACGATAAACCGATTTTTCTACAATGCGTTAGTAATAGATTTCTTTACTTTTAGACATCTATATTTTTGCATTTATAATATTAGTATGATTAGCATGACTAGCTGTCTCCCGTGGCTGTTAGCGTGGAATTAATAAAGACCAAAGTAAATAGCCTATGTGTTCTTAGACTATGCTCTACGCCAAATTTCATCAAGATCAGTTCAGCCGTTTAGGCATACTGAAACAGACATTCAGCCGTCTAAACTTTCGCATTTATAGTAAGACTAGCTGTTCCCGTGCGGCTTCGTCCGCATGAAATTATCAAAATTTTATATTATTGTTTACATGTGTCAAATTATCATTAGCAAATGTCAAAATGACATGACAACGACAAACCTTAGCAATCTTGCTTTCTTGATGTTGGCAGCAACTTATGGTGTCTTTCCAACATTAGGGTTTTTATACAAAATATTTACCCCCTAAGTTTAATGGAGTGAAAATATGTAGCCTAAAGCGTGACGTAAGTGTAGGACTTTTCATTAAAAAAAGAATTATTCAAAAACATGCTGTGATTGCTGATATCTTAGGCAACAAAGAAGTGTGTGTTTACGCTTTATTATAATTGTATAGATTTAAAAATTCAAATATTATCACATTCTCTGCTTTGGATCCAGCATCAATATTCTACTAACCATAAGTAGGAAATGTTATTTCTAATCATTGAATTTGTACAATCCAGATAGTATATTTCCTTGCAACCTTCGATATGCCGGAAGATAAACATTGGTACTATTTTATAGAATAAAATGATTTATTAATATAACTAAACAGTACTATTATCACTATTTAACTTACAATGTCCTAAAATTAGCGATTTTTTATTCTTAATGAATATAAACACATGATCAGCGTCCAAAATGGGGGCGTTGAAAGTTCCTATCTATACAGGTATACGTTACCATTAATAGAATTGTTTGAGTCAAGGTGAATTCAATTTTTTTGTTACGTAAGCCACAACCTCTGTAGCGCGCGGACTTCCCCCGCGACCTCTGGTTCAGGATATCCTACGTTAGAATGCCTTTTCATATGTAAACCGGATCTTCTAACCTTTATTAAATCAAGGGTATGCTGTGTATAGCATCGTCACATGTGTACTTAACAATTTGATAGGCTTTAAATATTCGAAATATTCTTTACTCTATGGTTGTCAAAATAACTCAATGATCTATTCTGAAAACTATCCAAAGATTATAACCACAGAGTATTAAACAAAATTGCTATGTCTATCTATAGATCTTAAAAACTATGCTTCAAATTTTGATGCAGTTGTTTTTAATAGATAGAGTGTTTTATTAGAAAGGTGTGAAATATAGAGAAATACTGATAATTTTTAAGGTTTCTAATGTGATGGAAATAAACACATTTTCGATTACCTTGGAGTCGTGCGAAACCGGAGCTCATACTTCCAAGTGTTTTAAACTACTTTTCGCCCGCGACTCCGTCCGCGTGAAATTGAAAAAAACAAAAGTGAGTAGCCTATTTGTTCTTTGAGACTATCCTCTACATCTACGCAAAATTTCATCGAGACCTGGTCAGCCGTTTAGGCTACAATCTCTAACAAACATCCATCCATCTAAACTTTCGCATTTATAATATTAGTAGTTAGTAAGATAAGATTGTTGAGTTACTTTCTAAACGAATGGAATATTGGTTGGTTATTTTACGATATTTAATATAGGCCAATGTTTATATTGTAACTGTAGTATGAGTAATTAGTATGTTATTGTAGGAATGCCTTACAAACTGTGTCGGTCAAATTCCACCTAAACAGTCATTATGCAAACACAAAACTTACCTTAGTCACTTACCTAAGGATACCATAAGAACTTATCATGTACTGACGTATGAAGATAAGATGTGGCGTGATAGTATATTTACTTAATAGGTAGCGTTGCCAAAAAAATAACTTAAAGCAGACACTTATTTAATGTATATTTCACGAACTGAAATGAGTGTTTTTTTTTTGTGAAAATAAAACACAATAATTAATAGGAAAGTAAAAAACATTTCATTCAAAGTATACGCCATTGTTTTCTACACATTTTGACCACCTTTTCACAGACGTCATAGCAAACAAAAAAAAATATGGCCTCGTTCAAAACAAATATACCCTATCGAGACATTTGTATCTGGACGCTCACTTCATACCTACCGGTATACCGGCACCTGGTAAATTTAAGTGCGATCAAAGCTTCTTTCTGTAATAATTAATGTCTTTATGTATAAAATTCGGTTTTAATAATTTTTTTCGTAGAAAATTCCCAAGACTTTATTATATTTGTGGTTTTCCCTTTTTAAATATAGGTAGAGTTTTCTAACTATAGATAATGATTCGATGTTTTTTTGTTAGAAAACGAAACCGATAACATAAGTATTAGATAAGTTTGCGTATTAAAAACCCTCCTTTGAATGCCTCTTTTATCTTCGACTTAACCTTTGAGTAACACAACTAAACTATCGCACAACTTTTGTGCGATAGTGTTTCGCAGCCTATTCAACTGTTTAGTTGCACAACTAAAAAAAGCTCATAAGAATCAAAGCGAGACTAAATTGTGCGATAGTTTAATTTCAGGTGTGCGCATGCTCATAACGTTTTTAATAATTTAACGCTGGCGTCCAGAAATACGCTGTTTATTAATAGTTCCTAAACATAAGTAATAATAAAATATAGCCTATGTTACTCACAGATAAATTACCTTTCTGATGGTGAAAGAATTTTTAAAATCGGCCCACTAGTTTTTGAGTTATTTCAATACATACAAAAATACAAATCTTCCCTCTTTATACTATTAGTATAGGTATAGTTATACATTTAACAGGACTTTGTTAATGAGATAACTTGTAGTGTTAATCATCACAATCCTTTCTGTAAAAGGTTAACATATCAGTGAAATCCGCCGTCGTTACACATGTATCACAATATTGCCGTCCCACTAATTATTATTAAACAAACAGAGACAGCAATACAAAAGTGTAATTACGTACTTGACATTAGTGTGCCTTCCTTTGTTTTGATCGATTTAGTAAAAAGTATTAACGGATGTCTTTACCCTGCCTAATCCTAAATCTGCTTATTGTCTTATCGAGATAAGCATGCACTTTATTGGTACAATTATTGCTACTGTAGCCGTAATAATTTAAATATGATGTGTTAACTATATACAAAATTTGAGTCAACAGTTAATCTTTGACATTGAGTAAAACCATAGGCTAGTGTTACCAGAATGGACACATCGTACCTCCGAAGTTTACACTGCTATCGGTCAGGTAATAATTGTGATGTATAATCAGTATACAATATCTGATCGTTATAATTTATTATGTAAAGAACCTGTTATCTTTGTTGTGTAATATTACGCATAATGACTAAGCAGTTATTGTAGCTCGGCCTTCCCAAATAACACGATTGCGTCCGGATTGATGCAAACAGGATTTGTTTTGATACATGAATTTCGTAAACATTTTAATGTTAAATATTTTTACTATTTATGCTGGGTTGCTGAATTTTCCACTTATTTTATCATTACCTATAGATAGATTAGTGTTAGCTTGAACTAAGTTTCAATAGAATAAAACTCAAGTCGTAGTTCGAAAACGCATTTCATGAAGCTATGGAACCTTAAACACTAACGAGTGGTTAAAGGTAGCTCGGAAATTGGCCATAAGTATTGTAATTATTGGTCAACGCTTTGCTTATATTAGTACAGAAATTACAGACTTTTTTTAAATGATAGGAGGGCAAACTCCGAAGTTCTTAATGAAATTTACAGAGGAACCGCACATAGTTGCTTATTGTAAAGGGTAATTCGATCTTAAATATGACGAAATGTTAAGTCATTAAAACTTTCTTTAGACATTTTACTATATTAATTAGAACACATGACTCATCTCGCGACATGTCTCACGAAGGACTTTCGACGTGTTCGAAACTGGCTGCCATCGAATGTGTAACGTGAAGTAAGTCGTATTTTCGAATTTCGTATTTCGAAGAATATGTCGAAATATCTTTCTCTATAGCACATATGCAACTTATAAAATCAATATTTATATCTTTCCTACAAACACATCTTCTTGAAACATTATGGCGACAAGCCAAATAACAAGAAACGTATATAACATTAGTGTTTTTTTGTTTTCAAATCATTATCACGATTGTATAAAAGCAAAAGGCGGAAGAGATCGTTTACGCCAACACGATCTTTGAGCGTTAGATTATAATCAGCTGACAATCGCCTCGTGGTCGCAATTACGCGGGAATCACCTGCGGGGATTATTTACTTTTTGCCGACATTAAAATAAACATTTTTATTATGTTTTTGTCGTGTTAGCGTTAATTGCAGCAGAATATAATGAATGTAAGAAATGAGTATGTGAATCTGCCAACAATGCTTTAAAATAATCTGTTAATAAGTGTAGGTACTTACGGACGTTAGTAGAGTAAAGATATATCTAGAAAAAAATGCAATCAAGAGATGCCTGAAATGACGGATGAGTTATGTGGAAGACAAAATCTTGCTGATCTGACCCTATGGGAGTAGGATAAGGGGGGAAAAGATGAGGTACCTACTGTACTAGGGTTGCCAAACGAAAATAATAATTTTCGGGACCAAGTCGAGGCTTCTGAAGAGGAAAAATGGTAAGTGTCTTTTGCATTCCATAATGTACAAAATGTCTTTAGTAACAAGTTAGTGACAAAAATAAGACGAAATGTATTAAATAAAAGAAAAAGGGAAAGAGGAAATTAACGGTTTCTTTTCTGAAAAACTTCGTACCGTACATAAGTGTGTTGTTTAGTAAAACAGCGTCATATTAGCAAACAAATCTCTTGTAACAGTAGAACCAATTAGACACTTTTATTATATAACGTAACTTCTACCGGGGAAGTACCTCGGCTTCTTACTACCGGTTAAATCTGTGTTGTTTAAAAATTCGTTGCTCTTTTACCTGAATTAAGAGGTTAATGTTTTTGAGAGTACGAAACTTATTTGTTTTTTATGTTCTGTGATTCGTGGAAAAACTTGGTTCTTTATATTTATACTGTAATACACGAAAAAATATTGTGGATAAAATTTGGTGAAAGTACTGAATAATAGCTATTTGAATTTGGTAAAGTCTCTACCACTGGTTACTATGAAAATCACTTTAATCCTACCTGAGAAATGATTTTATATCATACTAATGTTATAAATGCGAAAGTTTAGATGGATGATTGTTAGAGTTTGTAGCCTACAATGCTATAGGGATCTGGACGAAATTTGACAAACATGTGGAGCATTAACTCGAAGAACACATAGGCTACTTTTTTAACTACACGCGGACGCAGTTGCGGGCAAAAGCATGTTTCAGTATATATTAGTTTGAACATACTTATGCCTAGTTTAGACTATTCCTGTCCATTGATCATTTTGCTCTAGATTACAATTGGAAAAAGTTAAACCCATACTGAAACTTTACGTCTTTATAAATGACTAGCTGTTGCTCGCGACTTCATCTGCGTGAAATAAAAAATAATAAAACAAAGCCTATATTACTCAGTGAGAACGTAGCTTTTTAATGATGAAAGAATTTTGGAAATCGGTCTAGTAGATTTTGAGTTTTTTCAATACAAAAATACAAATCTTTGCTCTATATTATATAGCTATAGATATATTGTAATAAATACTGATATAAGATACGTTTATTCAGTAACGTGGCCTTGTTTATAAATATAAAAGAATAACCAAATACATTGACCTCCAAATATCATGACTTTAAGTGCGACACGGGGTCATTACAATTTAGCCAAATAAAGATTCTGCACAGTTCATTGAAACTGTTTTAAACTTGTTAAACGTTTGAGACAAGGTCATTAACTTCTTGCTAAAATTAGAGGCTTTTGCTTGTTACATATGGTAAGGTTAATAATAATTAAATAAATTAATTGTCAAGAAGACAATTTATCTCTAGTTTTTGTTTTACAATTATTGAAAGAATTATGTAAAGACATTTTTTTAATAATTCAACAGATCAGAAATTTCGACTCGGCAGTCAGAGGTTCCATGGTGTAATGGTTAGCACTCTGGACTTTGAATCCAGCGATCCGAGTTCAAATCTCGGTGGAACCTGAGAAGGAATTCTTTTTGTTTTTTTTTTTTTTGCTTATTTACGTCTTTAAGATTTGTTAAAAGCTTAATTTAATTTCAATTAAAAGTTTAAACAATTTTTCAATAAAAACTTTAAACGTAACTAAAACATTTTACAAGTGAAAAACTTAGTACACAAAGCAAGTATAGCAAGTGAACACCGATAGATGGCAGTGTAACTAAAATATTTTTTTATCTGAAATATACTCAAAATTAAACATACGAATAGAAAATACATTCGTTTAGAGACATGTACTTTAATTAAAAAAAAACATGAGTCTTTACGGGGTAAGATAATTTGTGATGAAACATCATACTTGTACTGTTTGAAATATGGCGTGATTCGATTGCTATTTAAAATAAGTAGGAGCGTGGTTTAAAATTGGATTATAAAAAGTGTAATTATGTCAGTTATTATTATCATGTCGTTGTAATGTTTTTATGCAAGGCATACTAATCACTTTAATTAATAATAATCTATCATTTATAATCCACTAACGATGTTAGGTAATCGTAAGAGATCTATGACAGGCTAAACTGCAATTAGCCATTCAACATTATGCATTGTAAATTAAAGATACCTACGAGTATATCTAAAACTCGTACTTCGTTTTAACTAATAATTGAGTGCAAGAATCTAATCATTTTCTCTTCTTACTCAATCTGTCTTTATCTTATTTTGTATTGCTTGAATAATGTTGGCCAGCACTGCAAGATGTTTGTAAAAAAGTTTGTAGTTTTAAAAATATTTACGAATCGTAGTTTAAGAAACATAAATGACCTACTGGTCTCATTCCAACCAAAAATATAATTTGACATAATGACACAAATGCCCTTAACAATAAATCGAATGACACCGCCCGTATTAGATAACCCTAACACGCCGCACGCCAGGTGACATAGAAAGCCTCGCCTGGCCTCCAGGGTCCCGTAGTTTTTAATGAAAAAGCATCAAATACCGTAATTGACGAGCGCGCCCGTATTTCCCGCCCGCCTTTTGGGACGTACAATTTATTAATCAGAAATAATAATTCACAGGTAATGCCCTTTCGGTGCGCGTGTGCCCGCCGCCGATAGCCATCGTAATCGGAAGGGTTGCCGCCCACTCACACTGTTTTTCGTTTATGTTAATCTTTTAATTATATTTCTAAAATTAATCTTTAATGTTACTCATTTAATTTTCTATGAGTCTTGTAGATTTTTTAGTACTTTTCTAAGATTTTAAAAATTTTATACTTTAAATTTTTGGTGAATTCTATTTTTATACATTAGCTATGCCTTGAATACTTACGCCTGTGACTAAATTAGATAGTTTTACAGGTGGACATTGATGGACTAATAAAGCTTAAATTTAAATCGACATGAACAAATTACAAGTTCCATTAATATTAAAAGTTAACGAACATCTAAGTTAAACTCAGATTATGGATTGGTGAAACCGTACCTTCCACGTAGATTTCGAGCAGTAAAACACGCGACCTCAAATCCCATGGCGGCGAGGTAGCGAAAGAGTTGACGGTTTTTTTAATTACACTAATCAGTTAATTCATTAAGGCGCGGCACTGACTGCGATGCGACCTGCCCACGAAAATACCAAACCCAATTATAGATTCAAAAGAAACTTAATACGTAGAATAAATGCAGATACTTTTTGCAATTGTTATTATTAAATTTGCGACTATTTTAAATTCAGCAGTCCACAGAGTTTAAATTTTGTGTTTAATCTGAAAAATAAAAGCCTCAAACATTAACATTCATTTTTTTCATTTTAGAGGGATGTTTAATAGATAAAAATCAGGTAGCAAAAAGACAGGTTCCACCGAGATTTGAACTCGGATCGCTGGATTCAGAGTCCAGAGTGCTAACCATTACACCATGGAACCGCTGCGTAGAATGTCAAAAATACAGTATAGTAGTCTAAAGGCTAGTTAAAATTATTGCAATGCTTTTTTTAAATCTGTTTCGTACTAAATGTTGTTGCAAATTACTGTTTTCATACTGTATTGATATTTCAAGATTTTTAATTCTGACATATTTGAATTGTGTGTTTATTTGACGCTTTTGTTGTAAATTATGTATTATTAACACTATTACTTTGATTGTTACATTTAAAAGTTGCCAGTCAACCCTTTCTCGTATAAAATGACAGCTGTCAAATGTCCAACAGATAACTAAAATGGACGGACTCGTTCGAACGCGCGTCGTATGTCAAAACGGAACGTAAATTTAGCGAGAGTGCCGAAGAAGCTGTCCCGAGGCGCATTCGCGTTTATCCCACATTGTAACTCGATAAGATATTTATTGGCGGGAAACATTTGAAAATGGAATGACTCCTCGGCGGTTACTCGGCATCGCCGCAACGCTCACGTCTCCCGGCATTCTACATTTTTATTTTATCAATATTTAATGCGATGGCCAGAGGACGTTATAGTTCCACAAGGTACGATCATACAAGGATCTATCTTAAGATATCTTGCTTATTAAAATAAATACAAGTTAGTATAAATAGTGGAAAATCGTATGTAATGTTTTAAGTCATTAAATTTTTCTCTTACATTCTCTTGCAAACATTGTATATATTTTGTGGTGTATTAAAATCACCCACACATATAACTAAAGTGACGAAAAAAAGAGCTCCTTGGACCGACAAAACCATTACTATTGTTAAATCTTAGAGCTATAAATTAACAAGAAAGGAGGGTTATTTAAAAAAACATAAAAATATTTTCAGATTTATCCGCACCAATGTATCTCGTGTATATTTCGATATCAAGATATGTCCCGCATATATGAGCATACAATTTTTGTAACGGACAGCAGTGAGCAGTTTAAAACAACTTCTAAGTAGATACAGTACATTTAATATGAACCTTATTTGTGTATTTAGAAACAGGATTTAGAGGTTGGAGACAAACGAGCTCGTTTAAAATTAACAAAATAATATCTCATTACCATTAACTAGATAGAACTAGTTTGTCTTTATTAATATTCAGAAACTATTTCTAGTCAGTAGAAAAAATACTCTATCCACTGTCGTGGTCGAATGTACTTTTTTTAATAAAAAAAATATAAAAAAGCGAAACCAATAGAGGGAGCGGTACGAACAATGCAAATCAGTCAAGGGGTTGACGCGGCGGCGCGTCGACACCCGACAAGTATTTACGACCGACGGATGAAAAAAGTTTTCAAACTACCCACTCCTCATTTCAGACGTAATCTACGACGCGAACGACAAATGGTCTTCGGACCTGACTGCGCTCTCTTATTTCACTTTTTTCTGCAACGCCGTTATTTGTTTTTTTCTTTCTGGCCAATGTTGAGTTTTTCTTTTTCTTAATTTATTCGGTTGCTTTTATTTCGGGTACATTTGCTCTATTGTTATTAATCTCTTTTGTTGCCAGTATTTTAATTATTTTATGAAATGTATAGAAAAGTGAATTTTCTAATTTTTATTTGTTATTAATTAACCTAGATATTACCTTAACAATTTTATTGACCATGTCATTATTATATGACATGAGATGTCCTAGCTTAATTGGAGGTAAAGTGTTTTCTGTTTTATTGTAAACATACCACAAGAAGAGTTACACCGCAAAGGTGATCTCCCAATCAAACCCTCACCCTAGCGTAGTAGTCGAGACAATTTGTCCGAGGACAGTCAACGAGAAGACGATTTGTTCCACCGTCGCGATATTGCGCCGTAAGACTGATGGTTCGCAAACAACTCGTGCCCTTTTAATAAAATATTCACGCCGCAGTTACTTGAAGGGCTGTAGAGACATGATTCTTAAGTTTAAATAACATGGACATGACTGTTGCAAACTCTATGAAAATTGCAGTGGAATATTGTCAACTTCTTGTCTGGTCTAGTTCATTCGCCTTCTTGATTTGTTAATAGCAACTAATACAGGTAATTATTTACTGACACCATGACAAGTGGAGTACGTTTGCGTCGCCGTAAGAGAACGGCGCGGTTGGAGACCGCCCAGGGCGTCTGTCAGAAAGGAGCTCTAATCTGCGAATTACTCTCACATAACTCTCTTAAACTCCCTTAATTAGTCATGGCAAATTCTTACCTCGAAATGTATATGGACGTCTTAAACAAACTAATATTATAAATGTGAAAGATGTTTTACAGATTTTGTAGCCCAAAGTGCTAAACGGATTTCGATGAAATTTGGCTGAAGTGTAGAGGGTATACTAAAATACACGTAGAGTCACTGTTGTTTTTTTTTTAATTTCACTTGGATGGACTTCGGGTAAAAGCTAGTAAAAGTTCTAGCCTATCTTAGGCCTTTAAAGGTGATGAAAAACAGAGATATCGAGAAAGGTTATCATATGGAAACAGTACACATTGTTAACACCTTTCACTTTATTGGGGTCTAATATTATATCACACATTTCAAATACGTATGCAGAACGTAGCCCCTACTACTAACTACGTATGAAGTAAGTATACCTTTCACTTAGTATACGGTTCCATGGTGTAATGGTTAGCACTCTGGACTTTGAATCCAGCGATCCGAGTTCAAATCTCGGTGGAACCTGTTATTTTACAAAAAATTAAGTAGTACAAACTACATGAGTAGTTTTTTTTATAATATATTCTTCTTTACTAGCCTAATACATGTTGGTTTATGTGACACAACCTATTAGATTAACTCCTTATCTGTCAATATTAAAAACTTATATCTAGAACGTAGTTCATTCATTTTTAATTTTTTACCAATTTTTCATTACATTTTATCATTGTTTCTTTTACCGTCATCCAATCTCCGGTCTGCCTAATTTTTAAATTACACGTTCTAATTTTAAAAATTCGCCAAAGAATAAATAATGAAAAAGAAAAGAATACAAAGATTAGGAAACACAAATCCTACATATCTTGGAAAAGGATAATTTCTGACTATTTTAGTATCGAAAATGTTTAATCCCTAATAAATTTTTTCATTATTGTAACGTCTTCGGAAGACACTTCGACTATTTTAATCCGGTGATTCCAATAGTTGCTTTCTTCCTTCCCTTTGAGCGGTTCCATGGTGTAATGGTTAGCACTCTGGACTCTGAATCCAGCGATCCGAGTTCAAATCTCGGTGGAACCTGTTATTTTGTTGTTTATTATTAAAAACCTGTTCATCCACTAATTACGTAAATTAAAAAAAATATTTTGACCAACAATCATTATGAAACACTTATTTTTATCACATTATAATTTATTTCAGTACAGAATTTGCTACAAAATAGTTTTAACGCTGAGAAGCATAACATCATACTCCTGGGAAATTTGCATATACTCGTATATTGGAGGTGTTCGACGCAGCGCTGTCACTCCGGGAGATGAAACCTTCCCATCCAATACATCTGCTGCGAAAATCTTAATCTAATACGTTGCGACAGCGAATGATTTATACGTGGAACCGATCCGTTGATCAGTAGCGCTAAAATGTTGCATTACATCGATATACTATTTTTTTTATATTTATTAGAAAAAGACATCAAAAAGTCAATTACAAAAATGGTTACTAATGATATTGACTGTACCCTAGATCTATAAGATTTAATACTTTCACAAAGTTCTTTTTAAGCTGGACTGTATATTGTAATGAAGTACTGCAATTTAAGAAACCAGTAAAATACACATTCTTCCATAAAATTATAACCAAAAAATTATAATAATTACATTTTATACATTATTTTATACAAACTAACAATCTCATAATGACACGAATCACTCATAAATTGACATTAAAAGTAAACTAACAGTAGTGTACTAAAAACTAGTTGTGTATTAAGGGGTACAGTGAGCGACATTTTAGCCCACCAGTCCGGTCTGCAATACACTCAACTGGCTCACACCTGAGCGCAATCACATTATGTGTCGCGCGGGTATGAAAGGATTTTTTATCACATATACCATAGCAGAGACCTTATCTTTTGGCTTTTTAGAAATTACTAACAGTATTTTTGATATAGACCATAACTACTACAAATGGTTAAGAGAAAAACCAGGGCAATAGTGAAATCGGAAGAAATTAATTCGAAAGATGGCAACTTGGTAGAGCCCGCTTTAACATCTTCGCACGAATGGGTCGGCTCGCCCGGTGTGACCCACCACACTGAAAATAGGCGTGAAGTGGAAGCAATTCCGCGTTTTGTCTGTTGAGTGTGGTGCCGGAGGCCTAATTTTAGTCCCTTTCCCATTCCACCCTTTTTTTAAGAGGAAGGGATGGAAAGGAAAAGTGGATTTGACGGTGGAGATGACGCATAGATCGTTTAGTTAATTTCAATCCTGGTATATGCTCTTAATCAAGTGACAATCGTGAACCGGCGTATATTTCATGTGGTCTACATTTGAGTTATAGGCAGAGCGGAGTTCAATTAACAAAGACCCGTTATTAATGGCGTAATGTCGGATCCCGTGCGATACGCAATCTCCGGTAATTCCCGCCAAATGCTCAGTGTTACCAGGTAACGTTGATTGGAAAATTAATTAGCAAATGTAGATAAAAATTAAATTCTTTGCATATTTCGTTTTTAATTTTAAAGATGTAAATTATCCCTGTATTTCGAATAGTAAATGATTCTTATAGCATGTTTTTTTTACAAATTCTCTCACAGTAATGTCTGTTTAAAAATACCAACACGATACGATCTCAAAACATTTTTTGAAAATCCTGATTTGCTTTAAACAAATTAATTGTTTATGTTTAGTATAAATTATCCTTGCAACTGGCAACACTGGCACCCTCTCCTGGCAGGCAAGGCACGCACTAATTACCGACGAGAATTCGATGCAATAAATCACGGACATAATATAACTGCGCGCCGGCCGTCGCCGCGCAGGAATGCCCGCCCCAAATCCACTCCACTTCGGACTGGACCTCTATAATTTGAATTTCGAACTGACTATGAATAAAATAACATATCGCTCTCTATCACGACTTTGTCCAAGATAATTAGACAAAATTAGATTACAGTTAAAAATGTTTTTTTTTTAAATTCCATATCGGTAGGCGGGACAAGGAAGCGGTTACCTAAATTTACCGAAAAAGCGAAGCGACCGCTGTCCAAAGACATCTGCTATTGCAGACAAGTTGCCTAACAATAATAGAAGATACGCACTTAAAGAGGATATTTTCCTCTCCTATGCGTCTCTCCGCCGTTAAATCCACTTTTCACTAAATCCATCATATAAAATTGCAGTTTAAAAAAATGTATAATGTTAGGCATTTTAAATTTCAATTTAATTCCGCCCTAGTTCTTAGATGGGAACAGAGGAACCATTCTAAATTCAAATAATCACGCGTTTGGACCCGTTAGCACATACCCGCGGCTGCCTCCCTACGGGTTATTTATGAACAGTCACTGAGCTATGTAATAATCTGAGGCGGGATTTAATTTGTCGGACTGATTTCACACTAGGGTGCGAAAGAGGAGGGCTCATATATTCGCAGCTTAGATAGAAAAGGACAGATAACAGGCAGTTGGAATCGTTAGCGGTTTCAGCAGTCCGTAATCAGGGTGACCAATTCAATGTTATTTTATCGGAAAATGCTGTTTACATGCAAACTTCTTTTATCCCTTGTTTTAGAGATTGTTTTTTAAAAATTTAAAAAGATTAAAAACATTACATCAAACGAAATATTTTCAGCTATTTGTAAAATATTTTTTGAAATCCTTCTATAATATTAATGCTTTGATGACGTCCATTGTCAAACTATTCTACTACGCATTTCGACTTTCTCTTAACAAACGCAATGTCCAGTATTTACATTTGTAAGGCAATATGGTCACCCTAGTCGACCGTAATGAAAATCGGCGATGCGCATTCATTCTCTCGGTTTTTTCTCTGGTGAAGTAAATAAAATAGGATTTGTTTGTGCACAGATCTTTGGTTTTACTTAAATGTATCTGTTTTTTACCTTTTTTTCTATAGATTTATCTGTGTTTAGATCTAGCGTGCTAAAAGTGTTTAAAAGTTTCGTAATAGTAATACAGTTACTTATTTTCAATTATTATTATTATTAATTACAATGATTATGTGATCTTTACATTTAGTAATATCGTTACACTAACTGGCCACATCGACTCCTTTCGGAATTAAAAAATCTTTTTAGTAGCCTAAATGTTCTTCTAGACTTTTCTACATGTAAAATTCAGTGAGAATTAAGCTTTTCTGGAGATACTTAGACTATAGCTATAAGATGCTTCTCATCTTACTAGATGTAACATGTAAAACATAGTTTTAGCTACCTAGTGTGAGCTCCCGAACATTTTTACACGGCATGTAATGTACGAAATAACACTATTTAACTACGTCGTGGTCTTTGACTTCAAAAATCAACCAAAAAAATGGGACCCACCTGCAAGCCTTTCGGATAAAAATGAATTATCAAAATCGATCCACTAGCGGCGGACTTATGAAGTAACACACATAAAAAAAAATAAAAAAAAAACATACAGACGAATTGAGTACCTCCTTCTTTTGGGAAGTCGGTCAATAAAAGACGGGCGTTAGGTTCGACATGTATAATCCGACTAAAGTCAATGCACACAATTGCGTCGTATAACCCGACCAGAATGCAGGTACCTACATCACAGTAAGTTTCTGAAAAATACTACTGTTTTCTCCATTTTTTTACTATAAATATGGAAATTATGTCAAAAAATGATCTTCAACAATTCCCATTTAATGTAGGCTATTTATCCATCTAACAAACGTATTCGTTTAAAGCTGACACAATAGCATTTAATCCCATTGTCGTCGGGGTGCGTCGAGGGCGATTCGGCTTGATTAATTAGTATAGAACAATGTGTATTGAACCAAACAACTTGACCCTTAGCGTTAACATTGATTCTATAAGTATCAATGTAAATGTAAGGCTCGTAGTAAACTGGCCGTGTAAGAGACAGCGGATCCAAAGGAGGGACAATTAAGGTTGTTAATGAAACCGTGAGCACTTCCAGGCGTTTGTGAATGATTAACAATTGTTTGCGTTTGAATTGATTAAGGGGCTCTCTGGTTATGAATTGCATGTATCAAATTGCAGTGTTTAGTGACTTAATTTAAGATCTTTTTAGTACTCGATCAAATATGAACAGACCAGAACAGAAATGTAATGGTCTTGTCCATCATCCCTTAAACCATCGTCAGGCGATTACTATGGTAGAATCCGAATAAATACTAAAGGAATATTGTTCTAATTCAAATGCAACTTCTGTCCAGTACTTGCAGCAATCTACAAAAGACGGGTACATTGTAAATGTTTGTAATTCGAGCACCATTAGTGACGTCATCACGAGGAACACTTGTTCCATCAGTTGGGACTCCATTTGTTTGCCGCAACGCGACCTAATCCCGGCCTTGTCCTGGGATAATCCCGGCTCACGAATCATGACACTATTGTTGTAAGTGTGAAACCGACATAAATAGGCCTACGGCTTTACACCCTACTACGACCCTTGATATACCAATAAAACAGAATTTTAAATCTTATTCGTTTGTAGTTAAAGTTCATTTTACTTTGTATTATTTTAAATGTAGTGAAGCTTGAATAGAAGTTCATTTTTATAAACTTTAGGATCTTTTAAATGTTATAAAGACTTATCGTGCAGGAAATAAAGTCACTTTTCGTTTGCGTTTTCAGTATTGTTAAACGTTTTGTCGCGTCGAGTGCTATTGTTAAGAACAAGGGATGTAACACTTTAGCGAATTTTTATTTGTGAATGCTCATTGTGCGTTTAATAATGGGATTATTTGGTTCGAATGTTTGGGGCTGTTTGATCAAATATTGGCGTTGTTTAATGAAGCGGTGGATTCGTTCACAGGTTTGGCATATGTTGTTGTTTGCACACAATTCGCATATATTACAAACACAAAGGTTAATTCAATAAATTTATATTCACTTACCGGTTATAATATTTATGATTGTTTTATTTGTAACGTTTATTGATATGTAAATCCATTTTTAAGGATTTAGATATCATCTCCTTCGTCCTCTTATTAAGGAAATTGCGCAAACGTGAAATTTGTACTTAAAGTAAGGCTGGAGAAGAAGTGCAAAAAACTGTATTTAATTTAAAAAACAAAAAGATTTTGATAATTCTAAATTTGGCCTAATGTCTACTACATTAATATTATAAAGAGGAAAGACTTTTGTAATTATTGAAATAACTCAAAAACTACTAAGTCGATTTTAAAAATTCTTTCACCTGTAGAGTAACATAGTCTATATTTTTTTAATTCAGGCGGGTGTAGTCGCGAGCTACAGTTAGTCATTCATATAAGCGATAGAGTTGTACCAGTGGTAATAAATAACAGTAAAGGCAATAAATGTAAGTTGCAGCGTCCGGGTGCAGGTAAAGGACATTATGCAAACAACCACTAAACTCAATTGGCCGTAACCCGTGACGTTAACGTGAACATTTACGGCCTACTTCTTCCAGTTTACACTACGCGACTTTTTTGTTGACTATATACGTTTCTAATTTTATAACAAAAGCTTTACCTAAAGTTTCCGAAACAAGCGTTTTAGAACCCTAATAATGTATCCCATAAAGAGAGCCTAATTTCAGTTTTTAGTAGACTTTTATATTTGGTTTATTAGTAATTCTAAGACAAATCATTGCCGACTCAAGTTGTGTAGGGGCATTTGTCATTTTGGTAGTTCTTCACTTAATAGTAATGTTTTACGCCAGTTTTTTTAAATATGTCATCCCCGTGTCGTCCCCGTGTCGTCTCGTGTTAAGAGTAGGTGAAGTCGCACGATAACCATTCGATAATTATCGGCAATAGGAAGTTTGACGACACCCGCGGGCGCCGTGTGCACGCGACACGCCCGCAACGACACGTAGTCTCTTTAATGCGATGTAAATTTATTTTTATTTGTTGGAAAGCGGAAAACGTAGACAGCCATTACTTGAATTGCTTACGTTTAGTTTGTTTGAATTTGTAAGAGCGCCTGTAATAATTATATATGCAAACTTTTATGTTTGAAAAATCCATATTTTCATTGTATTTAAAAACTTTTTTGTGCTGCCAACGATTTATTGTATGATGTTTTAAATTTTAACATCTATCGTTTTGGGTAAACTAAAATTTCCTAATACTTATAACTTTTAAAGCCATTTTTAGAACTCAAAGCTTTATTGGGGCCTAACTAACTACCTAACTAACAACCATTTTTACTCTGTGCAAAATAATATTCATTTAATGTTGTCTAACAGTCGTCAAGTTGAAACTTTAACAGCACGGTGGCCATTATCGGATGTAAATTAAGACATATACTGACAAACGGAGCCACAGTTCGCGTGGAAAGCTAAATACCCCACAGGAATAATTGATGATTAGCGGCTCCCTTGGGAGAGGCGGCGTGCGCGCTAACATGCAACACACTATTGTGTGATTTACTTTATGCGATAAATGACGACATAAGTCATTTAACAAGAAAGAAACTTAGGACCGTATTAGTAGTTAGATACACAATCAGCCATAGCTAGTCCACAATTCAGCTTTATAACTTTAATTACTACTGTTTTAATAGGTTGCAACAGCAATAGCAACAAAGATCTAAAATGTATTATTGCTATTATTATTCCACAGGCGCTTTTATAAACTATCCTGCCTATACATGCATTTAAAGATGTTTGCAATTAACATGTTTGTTTAGTGGCCTATTGCATGTCTTTAACCGTTTGTCGACTTAACGAATATTAACTGTGAGGTGGAACCCTCGACCGGCGTAATTGGGGACATTGATTTGTAGCTAACATAACTACCAATTGCTACATAATAAAATTTGTTAATACGTGAAGAAGCAGCTACGATGAGAATTCTCACATAGAGTTACATGAATATTTTGTACCTCGAAAAATATAGTGTCATGTTACATTTTAGCGTCTATGTACACTATAAAAACGTTCTTGGCGAAAAAAAAATTCCGTACGGAATATAAAGTAGCCGGGTACGAGAATGATTGATTTGGAATAGCACAGAGGTGTCACATAAAATATTGATGTCATGTCATAAAACGTGCCCCCGTCTTACGTTGACCATCAAAGCTCTTTGCATAAATTTTTCGCATCCACGCAACTTGATTCTCAAGGGGTTATTGGGATACCACTTTAACACAAGATACCGAAATTTATTAAGAAACTGCTTGTCAAAACTCCTACCGCTTTTATAAATTACTCAAAACAGATACCTTTCCTAAATAACCTAAATAACCTAAATTGTAAACTGTCTGATAACAATCCAACGTGTAAAATATATGATGGAAATATCAGATTTTGTTTCCTTATCTGACAGTGACGTCATTTTTAAACTATCATCGTGTTTTATAGTGGGACAGGCTCTTAATATTGTGTAACTAATAGGTTAGACTATCTAAACTCCTATATTAATATTGTTCTCTCTATCTTTATAAAATAAATGATAGAGATGGCATTAATAATTCTTTTACAATTTGATTCACATACCATATATCGAAGTTGACTTGTGACGCGTTAGATGAAATAAATTTTATCGTCCTATCACTTAGTATCGAATAGCTGGTCATAAATTCACCAAGGTTTGTCGTATTTATGACTACGTATAAAATTATACGCGATCTTCTCTCCTTTATTGCAGTAATCACTTTTCATTTTAATATTTTTGCATATAAAATAAATATAACTTAAATTGTTACTGGTTGTTGGTTCAACCTTACGATAAATAAAAAAAAATAGGTAGCTAAATTATAAATGGACTTATTTTTTTATATTTAAAAATTGAATAGGTTGTAGCAACATATGTATAGAAATTATTAAAGTGTTATGTATTTAGTTGTAGAGGTGTCTAGTAATATTTACTAGGAGGTAATATCAAAAGCGATGCTACGAACCGTAAGACAGATCGCAGGCAAAAGACAGCGAGTTACGGGAAGAAAACACGTGCTGGTGTATATTGGCTCGAATTCTATCACACGCACATTCTCCAATAACAATTCTATCAGCGCCCCTGTAGCGGGATGGAGGGGGAAGGGGGAGGCATTTGAATGCTCCGAACCTCCTGTAATTGATTCGTCGTACTGCCTTTTGAATTTCAATGGGCTACGATTAAACTGATATAACTCACTCGAGGTGAGTGGTCGCAGACGAGGGGAAGTAGGGGGGTCGGGAGGGACATCGTAAATCAATCCGCGGTGGCTTACCTACAAATTTGAATACCGAAATGATATTTGAATTCGATTTGAAAGGCTGCTGGCATCTTATAAGATTCGTACCAATGATGGTGACCACCAGTTGTGTGATAATCCTGCCAATTATTAAAATATCATCATATACAAATCTATTCTGTACAGACGTTTTTAGTCTGTGTAAATTATATATACCTACTACAATAGCTACAGATTTACATTGTCGAGCTATCTATTCAGCGGTCACCATTGGCGAATTAAGTGAATAATATTATTAATATTATAAATGGGAAGTTTAAATGGATAGATGTTTGTTAGAATTTGTAGCCTAAACGACTTCAGTCGTTCACGGATTTCGATAAAATTTGGTATAGATAAAGGGAAGAACACATAGGCTACTCACCTATTTTTTTATTAGTTCCACCCGGACGAAGTCACAGGCGATGCTAATATTATACTAATTGTAAGTTAAAAGGTTTAATACTAAATAACTATATAGCTTTCTATAAGCATGTGATATCAACTTGTGTGCACAATGTTTAATATTGCGACCGACGCGACGCTACCGAGACAACTCGGCATGCAACACTAGAGAGCTATTATGTAAATATCAGGATTGTAACGTCTCGACCGGCAATGGGATATTATAATGGTTTCAGTGTGATGCGATTGGGCCGACTCGAGGACGCCGAGGTGCAGGGACGCCGGGACGCGGGGATGCGGGGACGCGTAACTCAATACGCAAGTTGGACGCCCCAGTAGGGACGCCCGCCGATCTATCGATAACTCATCAAATTTGAATCGTATACGATATAATGTAATAATGCTACTTCGTATATCGATATTGTAGTCAGAAGAAAATTAATTAAATCGAACTAATTTCGAGTCATCTTTACCTGTTGTCTAGTTCTTTTATTTGAGGCGCTACATTACTATGTTTGAAAGGACTGAAATTTGCTTGATTATAGGTTGAACTGAGAAAACTTTTCTCAACTAATGCTAAACTGATAAAGAACGTTTTGATACCGCTTTGTTTAAATACAGTAATTTTTCCACTCAGTTCTCAACAGTGGTTACAGAGCTAAAGTTTTTTTGTTTAAAAATTCACTCCACGAATACAACAATCGATAAGTTGACTGAAACTGTGAGATGTCTTCGCAAAACTCTTGTAAAACTCTAAACGGATTCGACGTCTCAACTAAGCGACAGTTTTAAAGTACCCCCGCCCTCCCTAACTCAATTCTGATGCGACTCAAACTCACCGTTAGCTATCTTTATGTAAATTCCATTGCCAATATTGTTTTGCGGTCGTTGAAACGAAGTACCATACTGTGTAGTATGGAAGTGATGTTTTTGTGATCGAAAATATATTTTGTCTTGAGTGGAGGAGTAAAGAATTTCATCTCATCGGTGTCGTGACGGTTTTGTTAATGTCCCTACGAGATCCGCGTGTAAGTTGATTTGTTGGGATCCGTATACATCCTTTCAATATGCTCGCATGTGTTTATGTAATTTCGTATTTTGCATCTTCATTCCCTATTGGATGTCTCATTTGAATGAATTATACCAAGTGATACTCTCGTAAGGTTCATATTGATTTTTATTGATATAAAGCACTTTCCGCTTCGCACAGGCGGACATTTATTTTTAAGTATTTTAAAACTAAATTTAAATATGAGAAAAAAGTGTTGAAATCGAACAAATAGTTTTTGTTATTTCGATACATACAACACAACATTTTTAACAATATTTTAGTAGTTATAGATAGTTAGTTTATACAGTTTATATTAATATTTTCGACGCATTCCTAAAAGCCTTTTCTTTCTTATAAAAGATACAAGAACTTAACAAGTTGCTTAAAATTTCCTTCAAAAATTTTACTTTAAAATTAAAAAGAAAAACAAACAGTATATTCAACGAAATTAAAATAGCATACGTTGCAGAAATGTTTAAGTTTTGAGCAGTTCGCAAGTGCGGCGGCGCACACAACCTCACGTAGCTTAGCTTTTAGCGCGTTCATACAAAAGACTGCAGACGTTTCAACGTTGCCATCTCCATTTGCTTTCCTTAAACCTAACTGTACACTAAGTACACCAAACTTCACTTCTACCCACTCAAAAATAGAGTGCAAATTCGTTTAGCACACACATTTAAGACTTAGTGAACCTCTGCTAAGAGGAAACGGATGTTATTTTGAGTGGAATAAGAATTTCTATCCATAATCGTATATTGCAACGTTTTGAATTGAGATCTACTTTGCTGTAGGATAATAGACTTAGAGATGTTGGAATACAGTAAGTTTTTGAGTGTTCATTTATTAAAGCAGGTGCTGCAGAGGTGGCGGCGACACGAGACAATTTGAATAAATTCGATGTCGCCGGTGGCCGCGGAAGGGTGGGATGATATCGGAAAGTGATACCCGCCATGATGCGATCAAATTGGCCTCGACTTGCGGATTATCAAGCCTTCTACTCGAATCGACTTTTATTGTCACGCCGGTAAAAGAAAATGATATTTTTAAAGCAATGATACTTCTAAACATTTGACACTCTGCTTCCCTTTTTCTTTATTTACTTTTTTCTCTTTCTGCTGATCGGAAATTATTTAGAAGATTATTTCTTTGCTCAGTTTAATTGAAATAATTTTCTAATGCTAGGTTATAAAAGTTTCCATTTATTTTATCATTACGTTAAGTTGACCTAAGTTTAAAAGGAGTTAAACTCAAGTTACGTAGTTCCGAAACGCATTTTTGTAGTTATCGAACCAAAAACCCTGACGAATACATAAATGTAGCTGTGAAAATCGCCATAAAAGTAATTCGTTATAGAGTCATCAGTAAATTGTTAAAAAAATAAAATTTAAAACCATAGTATTAATCTAAAGAATTTTGTAAAAGAGCTAAGTAAAATGAAATCCCTCAGTCTATAAAAAACAGGTTCCACCGAGATTTGAACTCGGATCGCTGGATTCAAAGTCCAGAGTGCTAACCATTACACCATGGAACCGCACATTCACGGCGTTGAATTTGACGGATGTCATTAACTTTGGCTAGAGGCTGTGTCGTAGGATCTTGTTTTGGTATGAAAGGTCAAGGCGAGAAACAAACTGGTTCTTTTAACTTTCACATTAGTGATGTTACAAAAATGATGATTACCGTTAGAACATTGGTTTTGATAATAAAACAATTTGTCGGTTTTTAGAATTTTGTCCCTTTAGTTTCATAAAGTTAGTTAGATAATCCATAGTAAAGATGTAGAGAGGCAAAAATTTAACACAAATAGCAAATTATCTAATAGAACATTTTTGTTTGATGTGACGTTAGAAAAAAATTCTTTGAGTTTCCGCACTGGGTACGTAATGATAAAATAAATCCACACAGGGCCGGACTCGGGTCCGAAATCTTCGTGCAATCTCGCGGGGGCGCAATCATCGCGGCCGCGCGCCATCAATTATTCACAATACTGATTGCGTCCGAGACGCACGTGGATGTTGCTGAATTATATATACGAGGCCATTCTGACCGTCCAGGGTCGGACTTGGGGTACTGTTGTGTTGAAGATCGTTTGGTATCAAATGGTTTTTCTCTGAGTTTATCAGTTCTTAGACCAACCAGTACTGTTAACATAAAACACAGTATTACTCTAGACTCGATAAAAGACCTACATCGACAAAAAAGTCGTCCTACTTTATAATTACTTTCGTACTTATTTTTCTTAAAAATAATCTTAAACTGATCTATGAAAGGTTCCACCGAGATTTGAACTCGGATCGCTGGATTCAAAGTCCAGAGTGCTAACCATTACACCATGGAACCAGTGAGAATAGTAACGAAAGTAGTATTTAAATTTCGAAAGAAACATTACTATTGCCATAAAATGTTTGAAATTCACAGTAACGGCGTACTTTCTAAAAAACAGAGGCTCAATCTTAATCCGTCCCTGTGTTATACAATAGCCGGAGCCGGGGCAGTGCGTGCTAACAGGCGTTTAGCGTCCGCCGCCGCCCCTGGAGACCGCACAGCACTAAATCCAAATGTTTTTTGTCCTGCCTCGCCAGGCTTACGCCCAGTAATCAAATAGTACCAGCTTATGCCTGTATATTTCTTTAGAATCTACACGCAGGCAAAGAATAACTACACTGGAAAATGCAAAAAAAAAATATTTTATTGCTAAATTTAGTAATTTAAAGAAAAATTAATTATTTTGAACGCTTCACATAGACTTGATCAGTTTGATTTCTTTCATTCTTATATCGATATTAACGATTGATCTAATATAAGCCGGATTGTTTAAAGTTTCGTTTGGATATTCTTAGATATACGAGTATATCATGTGAATTATTGCCTCTTACTTTTTTTATAGAAGAGGCTTAAACTAGGGTACACCGAGATGATTAACAACGCCCATAGACATCGGCAATACTAGAGGAATCAGGGTTGCCAGCCTTTGAGAAAACAATACGTTCTCTTAAACCATAAGTGTTACTGTTATGGAAATACAGAATGTAGGTTTATCTAGTTAAAAATATTAAACTATAAACAGTGTTGGTCGATAACGTCCATTAGTTTAATGAGCAATCGATCACGTGTGCACACAGTCGGGGCACTCATCAATGATTAGCAAACAATTTCTAGCCTCACTATGAGTACACATTTTACTTTTTTGCGGTCAATCGTTAGTTCAATATGATTGATTAGTTTGATTGTGGAAGCAGAAATTATAGTCCTGATATCATTTTGATTAGTAAAATTGTACAAAATAAACATCAATGATTGTTAAAAAATAATTTTACATTATTTCCAAACATAATAAGCGTTTTCCCTTTGAAATTGTATGTTTTTTTCGATTTCCTAATTTCATTCATGATGTTGATTTGCTTGAAATGAAAGTACATATAGTAATTTGTTTATTTTTTTATTTTTTTTGTCTCTACATTTTGAACGCATTAATAACTTTATTTTTATTGTAGTACACTTATCATTGATATGCTCCAATTTGTGTCAAATTCAGTAATTTATTGGTTATTAGTGGATCTCTTAACTTGTAATTTGACCCTAAAAGGCATTTTAATCGAGTGATAATGTCTTAATGCGACGTAACTTGAGAACTTAGCTGCTTGAATTAAGTCAACGTCTTTGAGCCAGATAGTCTCCTGCATCATCATATTTAATACTAATATTATAAATGCGAAAGTTTAGATGGATGGTTGTTTTTGTTAGAGTTTGTAGCCTAAACTGCTGAACGGATCCTGATAAAATTTGGAATAGACGTAGAGCATAGTCCGGCAGAACACATAGGCTACTCACTATTGTTTTTTTAATTGCACGTGAACGGAGTTGCGGACAAATGCTTTCTGGCTTTCGACCGCGACTCCGTTTTAAAATTTATTGGTCTGTATAGCATTTGTGATACATTCCCGTGATAACAATAACCATGAATTGTCAAAAATCAGATAAGTCACAGTACATTTTAACTAAAATGTTTGTGACATACAGTCTAAGTTTTATTACTTTACTCTCTCAAATATGTTTTAGTAAGAGTAACACGAGAGTGGAATTGAACTGTGATATTAGAGCCATTTTTCATATGTTTTAAAATATTTTTAAGGGTTTAAAAAATAAAATATAAAATTAATTAATACATTGTCATTTATTGAAGTGAAAGTTGCCTAATCGTAATATAATATTTAATAATAGATAATAATGACATAAAGATTGCACATTCGTCTTTGGATTCGTTCTTATTACATTATTTTCTATACAATATTTACATTGAGTATAACATTTTTTTACTATTATTTTAAAAATCTCGAGACGATAAAATGTCTAAAATACACCAATATTTTACATACTTATTAATAGATAAATTTCTAAACAATTCAATTATTACACTATTTAAACAATATTTCATTAGGAAAACTTATAATACGTCTATATTTAAAATGTTTTGGTATACATTTTATAAAGGAAATTACGACTAACTTGTATACATCAATTTTATGGCGTTAAAATTTAATTATATTTATGGCACTATATTTGTAACAACAAAATAACTTTTTACTAAAACTAAAGATGTTATTTTTAATCTACATTTCATTACATTAAAGAAAGGACATCAATTGACTTCAACTACGTAATAAATATTGTATTCAAATAACTTTTTTTACGAATATATTAAAGGAACAAACGTCTACATATTATTGCCAATACAATTACACGAACTATGATATGAAGTATGCATTTATGTTGTTTTAACAACATTTTTGGTATTACATTTTAAAACTCTTAACTCATCCTAAATGTCATTTCATAGGAATGCTAAAAAATGGAACAAGTATACATTTTTGGAATGATAAGCATGTTTTTATAACTTGCATTTTGTTTAGATTTACAAACTAATGGAGTGCAAAATATACATACGTATGTACTAAGACATTTTACAATTAACAAAGTCTGTAAACGAAAACAGTTTTTAGGTTAGAATTATTTTTTTTTTCGAAAACTATGGATGTTCTTTTGGTAACATAGATTATCAATACAATACTAATGTAATGAATTTAAAAGCTGTTTGTATGAAATAGCTTGGTAACCAAAATATCTATTTAATTTTACAAATGTCATGTTAGTACAAACACCGAATATTTAAACCAAACTTAAGAATAAACAAGACAGCCTGTACTTTCACGATGAGATCACAAAATGAAGCCTTTTATATAATGCTTACAAAGTATTTTTTATTTCACATACCTCTTAGGTTTACATGACTATATCTAGGATCATATGTCGCAATAGCGCTTTGGAAATTAAACTTTACAGCTATAGAAACAAGGTATTATTTCTACTTTCTAATGGTTTTGCTAAGGATCCATTATCTAATCTGTCTAATAGATTTGCATATAACATCGAAACTATATTAAAAACATGTGTGTAATGTCAATAACTCCAAAAAAATAATTGGCAATAGTTTACAATACATGTTATAGGCGCATCATAAATCCAGATAGATTGAACATTCACAATAAAATCACATTGATACCTCGAAAGAATCTTTGGTGCAAACCTAGGTACAAGCGCCCACTGAAAATTGAACTCTAAGACTTAAGTGGTAAGTGTGGGATTGCCTCAACGCCAGTCGGGTGGCGCGAAGGCTGTCGAGGTTCAGGAGGGCAACGCCTGCAGGGGTTGCACAGCGCTGCTCAGGTGGCTGCGGAAGTCGGGATGCGGGGGGCGCAGCTCGGGGTGCGGGGGACGAAGGTCTATGGAAAAAATATCAGTTACAAGAAGTAAAAGCATACATGTGATTTAAACCACTACCGTGTAAATAATTGATATGAGATGATGAAAAAATTATGTGGTGATTATTTTAAAGTTACTTAATTTACGAGAACTTCAAGCATTTAAAGAAATGTCCGTTTTAACTTACCTATTCGATGATCGACCGCATGCATATCTTGTGCGTGCATACCATGCACGTCAGTGTGGGGTAGATGTTGCGGGGCTCTGAGGTCCGCGTGCTGGGTCTCTCGGTGTCGTCGCAAGTCAACTTTGCGTTGGAAGGCGCGCCCGCATAGCTCGCACGCAAACGGCTTAAACCCGGTGTGCTTGCGGGAGTGTGTGATCAGATTGGAGCTTTGACTGAACGCTTTGCCGCACACCTGGCATTTGTGAGGCTTCTCACCTGTGGACAAAGGATTTTTTTGATTATTTATGCTCTAAAAGCAAAGCCCTATAGATAAAAATGTTTATCTTTTTGACTATAGCGCCATCTATTAACGAAAAAAACTTAATATGATTTTTAATATAATAAAACATGTTTAATTTTATCTACTTAAAGCGTCCTACACTTTTAATTGTTGTTTGTTTTTTTTTTATTTTTTTTTATTGGAATAATTGTTATATTTTAGAAAACTGTAACAGAGAGAATCGAGGACTTGACATATTGCGGCAGGTTGGTCGGCAAGTAATCCGTGCCAAAGTCCTCCGGTATCGACCCGCTCGAACGACGTGAGGAGACGTCGCTAGCTAGGGTTGCCACTTCTTACAAATAATTTATTTTTAGTCTCAAAGAAAATTGTAGTTATTTTGTTTGATGGCATTGTTATATTTAAGTTTATTCACTTTGTAAGCACTGCTATTTTTATGAAGTGATGCAATTTACTAACTATTTGAGGTTTTTGAATAGTAGAGTAATGATTTAGTGTTTTATTTTGGATGCGACAACCTTATTGAGATAACGTTCCACGTGCCTATATTAATGCAGGTGTGCGTAATCTGTGCGGAGTCCGGCCCGCATTAGGGATGCGGCCCGCAGCGCGCCGCCGCTGGACTTACAAAAATTTATAGCCTCAGCTATATACGCTATTAACCGTTTATGTATCGTGATTCGAGCGCGAGAGGAATTTAATATCCACTCACTTCATTGTCGGCCTCTTTTGTTGGCCGTCAGCGCCTTCTCGAGTTTTCATTATTTTCTAACAATGCGTAAAGTTAATAAATATTTATTTCATAACTTAAATACAAGACAGATAGAGAAGTTGGAAGGAAAGTAAACTTTGTACGATTTATTTCGTGTGAGCGTAAATTAGGCAGTCAAAGGCAACAAATCATTTTATGTCTCTTGCTATTATGTATTTCATAGACGGTTACATAAAAGTTTGCATTTTGTGGTCTAAAAGATGTTTAAAAAATTCCAAGTTGAACTTTGATGATTTAATTCGCAGTTATGGGTGTTGTTATGAGGGTGTGGCATTTATGATTTTTGCAATTTAGTCCAATGCCAGCTTTAAGTACCAGGCGAGCATAAATTGCAATGAGTCATTTGTCCGCTCTCGTTGTAGGCAATAGGCATTGCGTGACACGCTTGCAACAGGAAAACGCATCGAGCGACCAATACAACGCCCGGTAGGTAATTACCTACACAAATCACGGCAGCGCATTGATACCTAACACTTGGGTACTGTATTTCGAAAAAGGGCCTTCGAGTCCGTCAATCAAGGGGTCCGGCGACTTCATTAGAGGGAAGGGGAGAGGTGGCGCGATCTATGTGTCCTCTCGCTCCCGCATCGGTGTCGCGACTCGAGAGCAATTTATATCCGTCGTGCCATTGGGCCGTGATTGCGGCGGCTCCTCCCCGCGTCGCATAGCAACCGGAAAAGGGGGGCGCCCCCACTCCCACCCCCCGGGGTAGTCGGGTTATGGATCGCAATTTTCCTTTGAATTGGAAATCAGAGCGGCGGCCGCGCGGCTCGTTAGCCGACCTCGGATACAGATTTCGTGGCAAGATGCTCGCAACTCGCAGCCGCGAATTGGAATCTGCTATTTCGCGTTTTCTTATTGCGCAATAAAAAGAAATATTCCTTCAGTTAGAAAATCTCTCTCACTTTAAATAAATATGATTACGAAGCGGTTTGTAAATTCAATACCGGTTTTCGTCTAATAGAGCCAGTGAAAAGTAAATAAATGTTTTTATACATGATCATAATGAAAACACACATACCTTTTATTATACTTCCAATATCTAACAAATTCTCTTAAAGCAAATATTTATGCTAAAACTTAGTCATAGAATTCATATGTTAAATTACATGTTGTAATTACAACTATTTGCGGTAACATGAAACGTGGAACACCCTGTATTCAAATTACTCGTCTTACACGTATTACTTGGAAGTTATTACCAAGTTTACGCAAAGTCCACAGTCGGAGTGCGTAAAATCTACGCCGCGCGTCTCTTTAACAGCGTAATTACGGCGCGATATTACGGTGGGGTGAGAGTGTGAGGTAGGAGGGATGGGAGGGCGTTAATTGTTTCAAGGGTCCCTCTGAGAGCTTCACCAGTGAATTTGACGACGTTATTGATTGTGCCGTAGTGAGTTTGATTTATTTGACGTGTCTGAAAATTGAAGAC
This sequence comes from Papilio polytes, assembly GCF_000836215.1. Taxonomy (NCBI): domain Eukaryota; kingdom Metazoa; phylum Arthropoda; class Insecta; order Lepidoptera; family Papilionidae; genus Papilio; species Papilio polytes. The sequence continues at coordinate 6,148,019 of NW_013525102.1, forward strand.
TTTTCTACTGAGTCTTAGCTGGGTTTATAGAATGAAAGGATATTTATCAAGTCGTTTTATAATCAACCTTTAAGGGCGATATTTTGTTAATATAACCGTAAAGTTGTGAAGTTCTTGGCTAGTTTTAGATGTTTTCTAGAATGGCAGGTTTATGTTTTTTTCACTCTCTTCTTCTTTAGTTCTTTCTTGTCCTTATTTCTTAGGCTTAAGCAAGTTGTCCGCACGACCGCACCTTATATATAAACTCTTTGAAAGATATTTTGCGTAGAAACCAGACGTCTTTATCTCTGATCTGCGGCGCGCACTCTGCGGGTTATGGGCTTGTAAAGCGCGGCATGTCTATTACGACCACGAAATCGTTCACTGATTTTTACAATGTCTGTTACCATCTCAACTTAATACCGTCTTAACTAAAGACTGTAGAGGTTTCTTTTATAAATATTTTTTTCGTAATCTGTAAATTAATACATCAAATATTTAATTTAGTATCTATGAAACTATGAATAATTACAGAAGAGAGCCTTTAAACTTTCACACTTACATGTATTAAAGTGTGAATATTAACAAATACACTGTACTTTTGTTTAATTAGATTGTAATCCGAACTATGATTTCCGTAAATCTACGACTAGCTAATAATATTAACTTAAAAGCAAAAAAATATTTTATGAATGATATTAAAGCTGTGCGTAACATAAGAGAGCTTAAAGCTCGAACGTGAAATATAGTAAAGCGTTAAGAATTAAGTTTGCCGGTTGTGATTGAACGCGCGCCGGCGAACGATAACCGTAAATCCCAGGTTTACGGAATACGAGTTTTCTGAAACCAGTTGCCAGGTCCGGCATGCGTTATTTATTTTTTTAAGTCCATATTCAAACGATATTTTTTGTAATAAATGTGTATTGTTTATTTCTATTGTTTAATTTCTTTTCTTGTTTATTTTTAAAATACTATTCGTCTCTTGAAACGAAAAAAAAACTTTGCAGTCTTTTGACAAATTAATTAATCACCGGGCGGTCCCAAATATTCTTTGTAGAATTTAATTATTAGATTATATTCAATATCAGAGCAATCTGTTGAAAACAGACGCCACACTGGATCGTCTAAGAAATCATTACCGCCCATTATCGGGGCACTAAACGCGAGATTCGCAGTAAAACAGACATTAATACAATTAAATTACCGCCCGCCTAAATCCGTCCCTGTGCCCTGATGTCTGTGCAATATCACAGCGAAGGATTTTTATGGAGACGTATACTTTAGGCGCTTGTGAATTAAATATACGAGGCGGTAGACTTAAAGTGCTTCCGTCGCTGTAAGGATTTTCAGAAATATGATATCGGCCGTTTTAAGAGCGGATTTACCTTCTAATGGCGGTAAAAGGCTTTAATACCGCTTTTAGCGGAGTAAAGCTAAATTAATTTGTTATGTATATGAAGGTAGTTTTTAATCAGCTTTCTTTTGTTTTTTTGAGCTTGTATCTTTGACCAGATCATTTAGCAACAGAGATGTCAGAAATAGATTAAATTTGAGTTGTCCAATACTTTCGTTATAGGTTTTATTGTTTTAATGAAATGATGGGTATATAATATTAACTGTTTAGTACTCAACGAAAGATTTTGTTAAGTAAAATAAAATGATAAATAGTAAGAAAATCCATAGATTATAAGATGCAATGGATTTCTAACGCCCCATTCTGTAACGTCGTTTTTTATAAGTCTGTGAATTATTAATTTCGCGTGGGTAGTCGCTTAAATTATTGTTATAGCTTTCTTACTAGCGGAGGGAAAGATACTTGATTTTTAGGTTATTCTTACATAAAATCGTATAAACATTTTATATATATCTGCTTAGTTTAGTATTAAAAATAATAATTTATATATAGTAAAATTATTTTTGAAGGCCAAAATATAGTGTGGTGGTATAATTTTGTTTGTTTACTACTCGACTTGCACTTTAGAGAAAGCCCAGGTGTTACTAAAATGCATCGCTACGGCCACTAAAAGTAGAGTCGACTGCTAAGTTTCGGCTCCCTAACATAGCTAACTCTACCCATAGTTAATGACAATAAACCTTTAAAAGTGTTTTAAGTTATAAATATTTCGGTTTTAAAATATTTTATACTAACTGTTCCCATGCGACTTCATCGGCATAAATTTGTCACATTTGTCAAATTATTAATTGCAAATGTCAAAATGACATGATGTCAAACCATGGCGACCTTGTTTCCTTGATGTTGGCAACAACTTATGGTCTCTTTCCCACATTAGGGTTTTTATCCAAAACCTTTACCCCTAAGTTTAACGGCGTGAAAATATATAGCCTAAAGCGTGACGTAAATATAGGGCTTTTTATTAAAAAAAGGAGATATTCGAAAATATGCTGTGATTGCTGCCATCTTAGGCAACAAAGAAGTGTGTGTTTACGCTTTATTATAATAGTACAGATGAAAACATAGTGATACGTAGGTAGGTTAGACTATGAAAAATGTGAAAAAAAATCTTAATAAATAAATTCGAAAGTTTAAATCGATGGAAGTTTGTTAGAAGAAATCTCCAGAACGGCTCAATTGATTAGGATGAAATTTGGCAAAGACATAGACCATAGTCTAGAATAACATATAGGCTACTTAATTTTTTTTAATTACCGCCCTGAAAGTGTTGCGGGCGGTTGCAAAAGAAAGAATTTAAATACTAAAGACATTTATTTTAACTGGCAGAATGGTAACGACTTTTGTCTTTTTTAGATTGATGTTGTTTTGTTTCAAAAGAGAATGGACGAAGATGACAGACAATGAGGATTGCTACTCGTATGTGTCTACAATATAAAGGTATATTTATAACAAATCCACACACCGAGACGAAAGCGTGATTCCCGGGGTCGTTGCTTCGCTAGTGAAATGCGGATTTACCCTGGGAGAATCCGGTTTACGATCCGCATGTCTTACACCCCTCCCCGTCCTACTGTCGGGTTGGGGATGGGGGTTGACCAGACCTAAACACATCTAAACGTATAGTTTCTTACAAAATCTTATTCATTAGTTATAAGGAAATAATCTTTATAGGTAAAGAAAACTTAAACTAATTTAATTTAAGCCTAAACATACAATTTTTACTGTCATTTAATTGAATAATTGAACTATTAAATTATATCAATGTGGTAATTTTTGGATCTCTGTCATGTCTCGATATTTCAAATCCAACGTTAACAATTCAAAAATAGAACGCGTCCAATCTCTTGAAATAAGGCAAGCAATAAAGCAGTGAAGTAAAGACAAACCTCGTGAACAATTCAATCTCTCGACGGTTGCTATCACAACAAAGCTGCTCTAATGTAAAATTGGCAACGCTCGCACAATCTTGTCTGAAGTGCAGAGCGCCGCGACCGTCTCCTCGCTGCTCGAAACGGGGAAAGAAAATTGTCTATTGCTCAGAGAAATGTAATTTCCTTGAGACAACATGATTTCGAAATAGACGTTGTGTTTTTAAGTTAAAAATAGGCATTGGAAATATTATTAAAATTCAATAAAACGTCTTTTACGATTAATAAAAAGATAAAATAGGATTATTTTTATAAAGTAATTTTGAAATCTATTCAGTACTTTTTCACAGAAGTTAATTATTTAATTGCAGTTTAGGTATGATGGCATACCCATACGTAATTTTGTATTTAGCAAATAATAAAGCGATTATTTTACAAGATACCTTTAAAATGGTTTCAACAAAAGCTTTTGGGTTTTTATTTCTGTTTCTTTAGCTTTCGTCCATTAAATCGCATCATCGTATTTTTGCCGCGGCGGACGCACGAAGGACGTTTACGATTTGCTTCTTACTGGGGTAAGATATGTTCTGTGTAAATGCCACTTACGTTGTAGATTTATCGCGGTTGTGTTTGTCCTCTATAAGCTTAACGAGGGTTTACACGCGAGAGTTTATTGTATGTTGAGTTTCCACTCCTAAAATGTACATATCTTACTAATATTATAAATGCGAAAGTTTTGATGCATGGATGTTAAAGCTTGTTGCTTAGACAGCTGACCGAATCTCGGTTGCATTTTGCATAGATGTAATCTGAAAGAACACATAGGCTACTCTCTAATTTTTAAATTCAAGCAAATTGAATCGCGGCGATAGCTAGTTTGTTATAAAAAATAAATTGTAAACGTTCTTAATTTTAGTATTCGTTGAATGTGATTCTAAAACATGTTACAACGAGCTAACATTAGTTAAATAAGGAAGAGTGCAAACGAACAATTTATATTTTTAAACAAAACAAATTCAAGACCTCTGTGTGTCTATTGACATGTCACAATGATATTCATCGACTATAATATACCCCTGAGGAGAAACTATTAAGACCCTTACACGATGACAGTTGACAAATTCGTTAATACCAGGCTGTACGAGAGGGCGCGGAGATCGTAAGTACCGAGTTACAATAACGTTGGTCTTTAGTTGGATTGGATCATAAATTCGTTCATTACTTGCACCGTCCCCGATGGCCTCTGTGAATTATTCAATCAGAATTACTCGTGACTCGATGTGAAGACTAAAATTGGATTTGATGCGTTTTTGTTTAAAAGAATAGGCTAGTCTCATGTTAGGATTTAATTCGAAAAGATAAAAGAGTACGTTAAATGGTACAGGTTGTTTCTTCTTTCTTCGTGTGTAGTTTGCCTTTTTGATAGGGTTGTCAATTTGTCAATATATAAAACTTAAGTTTTGAAACTATTGCTGTACTCATGTTCCATACATCTGGTGGTCCTAGTTTATATTCCTGTTGGTAAAGTAGAAACAAAGGTCTTTCAACACCTTAACACCTCGTAATCAACTTTGCAGAGTCGTAACAATAAAGGCAGGATCACCGGTCAAGGTATGCGGCAGGATTGCTCCCCGGCGGGATTGTCGGGAACAATTCCAGAATGTTCCAGTCACTTCACTTATTGCGATGTATTTGTGACCGTTATACGGGACGGAATTTCGGGATTTTCGACGTTTCGTTCTGTTAGAGGTGGACATTATAGCTCACGTAGCGTAGAGCTACGAATTCGTAGACATGTAAATAAATGTACATATGATTTTAAAAATTTTTGGTCATAATGTTTCTATATTCTACGTATTTTAAGAAATTTTTTTATCTATAGATTCTCAAACACAACTTATTATCAGGGTTTTCATTTAAGCATCTATCCTATAAATATCGTTTTTAACGCCAGATAAATGCTAAATGAATGTAGTTTTTAAATTTTCAGAGATTGTTTTCATTAAATAACTTAAATGCCAGCTCTATTTATTTCGTAGCACTACAGTCAGCTAAGTCGGAGAGGAGCGCACGGAATGTCAAAGTCACGTCGTTTATTGCGCGACGACAATTGATGTTTTGGTCTCCTGTCCTCGGGTTTAGTATCCAACGTTGAATACACGTCGAAAATAAAATCTGAATCAAATTTAAAATAATAAAGACAAATAAATTCAGATATTATTACTTAATTTATGACAAAAGATAAACTGTAAACAATGTCGGAGTCATCATTTCTCGATAATTAATAATCGTAAACAAACATAATAATTTATTATTATACAAACCTTATTATTAAATACATCAATATCAATTTCATTACATACAAAATGATTGTAAAATCGTATGCATTATTCGACCACTATTAAAATATTGAATCCCACAAAATGACAACCCTTGCTCGTAGCGGCTGCGGTTTGATGTCAGTTTATATTATCTACTTTATTTTTATACTAGCTTTCGCCCTCGACTCCGTCCGCGTGGGATTAAAAAAACAAAACCAAGTAGTCTATGTGTTCTTCCAGACTATCCTCTACCTGTATGCCAAATTTCATTGAGATCCGCTCAGCAGTTTAGGCTACAAACTCTAACAAACATCCATCCATCTAAACTTTTGCATTTTTAAAATTAGTATGATTGGATTTGACAGCTTTGTTCTACATATGTACTAGATTGTACTAAAAATGTCCCGGGCATTGCCCCTACCAACGACTCTAGACACGCCCGCTACGTGCTACGTGCTACGTGCTACGCCAAATCTTGATGAAATCTCAAAGCGTGTTTATATCTACGAGGCTGTAATAACAATTCATATATTTAGACAAAGAGATAGTTTTTTTCTGTCAATTTTCATGACATAAGTTTCACAGTGGTAAGCTTGAACAATGATATTTACTTTTACACTTCAGATTAAAAAATAGGAGTGTTTTAGAAAAGGGTTTGTGTTGACACCACTTGTTCGTATTTATACAGATAATATTTTTCAATCTAACTAGATTTTATGTGATTCTAACAAATGCTCCGACACATTTGTCGGTGTTGTTTTTTGTCTTCGAGTGCGCCATTTCACATCTGACTCGATGTGGACCCAGGAGAAAATTAATTTAAAATTCTACAATGCGAAATCAACCTTAACACTAACGACAATAAAGTTCAAAGTTAACCGATTGGGAACTATAGTCTATAAATTCTCTTGCTAAGATATTTGCTATCTTATGCCCAAATGTTAAGGTTCAAATTTCATTGTTGTTTGCATAGCGTTGTAACCAGTAGCATAAACACTCGGCCAACTGACTCCATTGTCGGCCGCTAGAAGCAAACACTCATAGTGCGCGTCGGCGCGAGTTCCGGACAATCAAAACATTTCGTAATGTGATAATGTGAATGGTTTGTTTTCATTGTTACATTTATTTATAATACGTTATTTTGCATGTTGGTTAATTAACAATGCTCATCACATCTGTATATAATACCAAATGGAGTTTTTTCTATGATATTGTTAACCACAAAATGGAAACGTGATAACTAAGACTAATTATATTCGTTTAATAAAATGTTATAGAATATTAAAAATTAAATACTTGATACGCTATGTATAATTTTGAATGAATTAAACATTATAATTTGTTAACCGTTCGTTCAATAATGCGTTACGTACAAAAGTATTTAAAATTTATCAGCTGATTGCATTGCAAGAGCGCGGCCTTTGTGTAAACTATCGCACAACTGTTTAGTCGCTATTTGATTCCTATGAGCTATGGAGGTGCGCATACTACTCGGTTTTTAGTTGTGCAACTAAACAGTCGAATTAGCTACGAAACAATCGACAATCGCACAACTGTTATTTTATGGTTTAGTTAAAAGTGCGCCGGCTTTAAAGATACACAAGACAGTGCAAGACAGCAAAAATGATTCTCCCTAGTCACACTGTCATTGGGTAACCAGACAAATATAATCGTCTTACTAAATGTTACTTTACCCTCACAACATGAGGTCGAGCTACAGGGCGGCATATATTTAAATGATTTACACGGATTAAAATGTCGGAACTCGATTTATAGTCTGTAATCAGTAGATGGCGCTGGAGAGCACGCGTCTGACACGTGGCGTACAATGTGGGCCGCTGGTGTGGTAAAAGATTTAAGAATATTGTTAAAAAATCGACTAAGCTATCATTAAGTAATAGGCCATATGGTTCGATGTGACATGTGGTTTATAGTTTTTTAATCATTGCTTAAAGCTTCATAGGAATCTAAAAGAGAGCATAAGTTGGACGTTGTTAAAAAAAAAGCAGATTGGATTTTGAAAAAAATACGTAATTAAAAAATGCTCTTTGTAAAATGTTTCCGTAATGTAATCTCACTATTATATTAACTATGCGGTTATAAATGATTCAACATCCTGTACATAGTCTGTGTAGTATAGGAAATAGGTGTTGGTAATACATGGAATAATCTGTTTCGTGAATGCGGTGTCATACAACATAGTTTTATATTTAGCAACTGATAATTTCCTAGCGAGGGTTTTATAAATAAATTGAAATTAATCGTATTCCCAGAACCTTAATTATTATGATGCAAAAGTTATGAACTTTTTTATTTAAGTTATCTCAACAGTAAAAAAAATGCTTGCTTATAGAAATTGTAATATCCATATTACTTCTTTCTGATTTAATAACTGCCAAACGACTCAACGGATCCCGGGAAAATTTGATATACAAGTAAAACACCGTCTGGAAGAACTTAGGCTACTAAGTTTTTAATCACGCGCGGGTGGAGTCGCGGGCGAAAGCTAGTGTTATCATTTGCTAGTCATAAAAATGTCCAATGATAATACAACCCTATACCACCCCTAATATAGTACTGGTCTGGTCAATTTGAATAAAGAACTCAATGATTAATATCGCCTAGAATTGGCCGACGAAATCTGACATTGGTCCCATAGGGACTACTTGGGGACGCTCGGGTCGTTTCGCGCCTTAATTATGCTACTGATATTTTCACTATAATTACTTTTTGTATCGCATACATTGCTTGTTTATTATTTATACTAGCTTTTGCCCGCGACTCCGTCCGTGTAGAATTAAAAAAAAACAAAAGTGAATAGCCTATGTGTTCTTCCAGACTATCTTCTACATCTGTGTCAAATTTCATCGAAATCCGTTCAGCCGTTTAGGCTACAAACTCTAACAAACATCCATCCATCCATCTAAACTTTCACATTTATAACATTAGTTTATTATAATATTATATTTCGATTGGAAAGAAAATCTTTGCCTTTTCATCCACTAATGCTCAAGAGATCGATTACGATATTGTAGGTTTCATAATTTCACTAATCTATTATTGCATTTTATAGGACTAGTTGTTTAATTCAAGTACAAATTTAAACATTTAAGTGAAGATTTTTTAATCATGTTCTTTGTCACAACTTCCAGTTGCCTTCAATTGAGCCAATATTGAGGGAGTAATGTACGTTCATATCGATGAAATTATCGATTGAAGTGGCGCTACGATTGCAGGGGGTCGTTATAGACGCGGCGGGGGGTCGCGGTGGGCGGCGGGCGGGGGGTCGCAGGCTAATCGTGATAATGTGTTTATTGAATTAGCCGGCGCGTGCGTCGGCACACGCGTGCTCTGTGCTACAGTTAAGTGGTATCACTTGTTAAGGGGTGATCGATGCCATCACACGCCTCATCTTTTTTCTGATTAGAATTTTTTTGTCGCGCCCTATATCTGCTTTAATCAGCTGATTGCTTTTAAATATTGTAGCGATCTGATTTAAAATATAAAATATAAAATCTGGTTTGTTAATTTGAGTTAAATAGCGCAAGTAATTTATCTATCGGTACGATAAAGTCTCACTTTAAATTTACTTGATAGATTTGTTGTCTGAAAAACCGTTTATTTTATTACAGCATACATTATCTAGAAATAGCGTTAGAAAGACGATATCTTTGTTACAATACTTAGAAAATCTGAACAAAATTGGAAAAATCCCTCCAACCAGACATTATAAGTCATCGTTTATTATATTCATACTTAAAACACTCTAAATATAAGATGCAACCGAACACCGTGGCTTGAGTGGAAACAATGCAGGTGTTGGATTACTGGGAGTGAGAGAGGGCCGACATTAATTTAATTATACCTCTCCCTCGGGAGCCTCTAATACGGGAGGCGAGTCGCCCGTCATACAAATATCGTACGACAATTTTTTCGCGTGAGAACGACAAAAAAAAATCTTAAAACTGATTTCTCTTATCCCTAGTGGCGAGGATCGTGTTACATGTATCACGAAATGTGAAAAATTATATTAAATTGCTCTGTATTTTTGCTTCAACAGGGAAAAATATTGAAATAAACGCAAATGTGAATGTAAAAATCGTAACTATATTTATTTTTTAAATCATTAATAGAAGTCTGATTATCTAAGCTATTTTAAGTTAAAATTAAGAGGAAATATTATTTTTTTTATGTTACAAAATATTGAGTAAAATCAAACTACATTGATGTTATTTGTATTTTAAATTCGACGAAATCACAGTTAATAATTTGTAATATATGTATTTAGTTATATACAAAAAGCGAAATCGAATAAATTAACTTAAACACATTGTAAACGGAAGCGACATTTAAGTAGAAAAAAAAAATTAAAAGAAAACGCCACTAAAATCGAAGTATCCCAAGACTGGAGTCCTTAATTAAACTCAGAGCACGTAGCACTCCTTGATTCAGTTCCCAGGGGCGAGGGACACCCTCCCCCCACTGCCCGAAGCCCCCCCTTTCCTTATGGACCGCTTAGATTTCCACCCCCTAAGGTCGTGTGTACGGAATACTTTCAGACAAGAATCTTGTACAAGGAATTGGTTTTGAGAGATTCGGACGTTAGTTTTATAGGTGTTTTTTCTTCATTTGCTCCGTCAATTGGCATTTCTATTTTCGTCATACGACGTTAAATGGCCGACTATATTTAGAACTCAATTGTCTGTTCTCTAACCTTTGATATTTTGCTATAACAAACTAGGTTACAAATGAAATGAGATATTAAAAAAAACCTTAACATTTTGATTGTGTGTCGAGAAATTGTTTGCTTTTAAGATTAAAATCTCGTTGATTAAAAACAATTTAATTTTAAAATACATTATGTTTTATTTATTAATTTGTATTAACAGAACAAAACTGATTTTCCAGTAATAATTATACATTTCTCTTATTATTTTCATTAAGAAACAGTTATTTCTTGAACTTCGAATTACACAACATTAACAAGCTTTTAAAAGTCTCTGGATGTCTCTCAGCTATTTCTAAGTCGAGAAAAGGCTTTAAAAAGTAATCACAGGGGTCGTGAATGTAAAGTTAGGAACATTTGGCCCCGGCGACGGCAATTATTGCAAGTTTTATACTTCTAATTTCGTTGTTCACAATCTTTTTTTATTTAAAATCTTCGATGGTAATATCAGTTTCGTTTAAAAGTCTTTATGTATGTAATTTTAAGAATAGTTTACGAAACTAAATTGCTATCTAAGTTTTTTTAATGAGCACTGATCTCTACATTAAATGGATAGAGGGTCTAAAGTACAGCCTTTCTTTCGTACCGACTTGATGCTCTTGATAATTTAATCTATCCCTTTTATTAATTACAATCTTCATCAATGCTACCAACCGTCAGAGATAAAATGTCATAAACAAAATAGGTTTAAATTACCATAATCTTTTACTAGAGGCCAGTGTTGAGCGGATATAAAATGTTTGTTGTTATTTGATGATGTTTTTGGCAGTGAAACCTCACACTTATATGAATATTAATAAGAGGAAGTAAACATAAAATTTCCTATTATTTAACGTTTTCAATTGCAACGCTAACGTAATACCATTAAAACCAGTCCAATTATCCTAAATGCTTTTGAATTCTTCACCGCAAAAAGTAACCGCAGCAAAAAAAACGTAATAAAAAACCAAAGAGCGGTAGGAAAACGGCGGCCGAGTAATTATTCAGAAAGCTAATGTGCCACTTGTTTATTCCCTGACTAATTAAGAGAAGAAAGAGTTTAAAAAAATACCTGGAAAGGGCAGTAAAAGGAATCAAACATTCATTATGTAAGACAGGGTAATGTCGGGGTGAATTTTTCTCAAAATTTTAATGAATTTTTATTCCCTTCCTACTCTCGAGATGTATTTTTTAATTTCTCAAATTGTGTAGGGTGCAGTTCATTGCTCGAATTGGATAAATTTTATTCTGTGTTACTTATTTTCCTTGTACGAATTAGATACGACGTTCGAAAAACATAAGGAAACCGTTAACGAATAATACGACTATTGTTGGTTATTATATATACTTTTACATGAATTATAGATATCTAGATCGGTTCAACAGTTTTCGGCGGCAACCTCTAACATCCATCTCATTAGTAAATTAAATTTGAAAATATCACAAAACTGATGCCGTGCGGCTTCATCCGCATGAAATTATGAAAAAAATATTTTTTTGTTTACATTTGACAAATTATCAATTGCAAATGTCAAAATGACATGACATAACAAACCTTGGCAATCTTACTTTCTTGATGTTGGCAGCAACTTATGGTCTCTTTCCCACATTAGGGTTTTTTATCCAAAATATTTACCCCCTAAGTTTAATGTCGTGAAAATATATAGCCTAAAGCGTGCCGGAAGTTTAGGGCTTTTTATTAAAAAAGTGTTATTCAAAAATTTGCTGTAATTGCTGACATCTTAAGCAAATAAAACAATATAACATGACGTAATTTTCAATGCAGCAATACTTAGGTTAGCAGCACTAATTGGTCACAAATGAATAATTCAACACATCTAATATCAATTACTATAACCGCTTCCAAACTAAATGCGGTAGGTGCCAAGAGAATTGCCGAACCAGCAGGTGGGTAAGAAGTTTGCGAGTTACAAACTTCCCGACTCAATTAGCGTCGAATTAAACCGGTCCTGTTGAGGTGACAAATCGCGGGATCCAGTCCCGTTTCGACATTGACTAATTGCTTAGGGTATTTAATTTCGGGTTGTTTAATTATATATTAAAATTTTCCAACGATAAATTGTGTAGGCGGGCATTAATCAAGAAGTTGGGACACTGATTAAAACGACGTTCGAGCAACTATTTGCCGAGTTTATATCGTTAATAATTTACACGTCGGGAGAAAGTGGTGGTAAGGGAGGGATCAGGTGCGGCGCCGGATATCTAATGGGTAGATAGCAAGTGATTTTAATGGATGTACTGACTAAATAAATACCAAGCATATGTTTTTAAAATAAAGTGAAGAGATTCATAGTGTTTTTGTGTGTTTTTTTAAATAAATTTTATATTGTTAAGTGATATCACTGAAATTATTATATGATAGCTTTTGCCCGCGAGTTCACGCTGAATTAAAAATAACAAAAGTGAGTAGCCTGTGTGTTTTTAAAACTATCCTCTACATCTATACCAAATTTCAAGTTCAGCCGTTAAGGTAACAAACTCTAATAAACACCGATCCTTCCATCCATGTAAATATTCGCATTTATGGGTAATTAAAAAACGAAGTGTTATTCAATTATCTATTACAGAATTGATGTAGAAATATTTCAATTTTTTACACAATATAAATGAGTAAAAATGCAAGTTTTCTTCTTCTTAGGAATGTTTATTATGTAAAGGCATTCGTGCTCCGAGTGCCTTCGCCATTCCCGTACATCAGTATACCTACTGCACTCCCCAGTTCATTTAAGACGTGGGAGGGGGCTCTATCGTCCGTGATTCAGGCATAGATTCGCCGTTTTCATACAGAACAGTGTGTGCGAGCGAAACAGATTTCTATTTAACGATAAGTGCGAATGAGACAATAAATCCAAGGGTCGGGTTAGTTATTGAGGCACATGTTTCAGCTTCGGGTTGATTTATAACCAGCGACGTAATAGAGATGAATAAATTTCTGTTCTACTAAACGGTATTCGTGAAATTTTGAACGTGCCCAAAAACTATGGGGTTGAATTTATTAGACAAGTTTTATTTATTTATAGTCAAGATTTTTATATAAATACTAGCTGTTGCCCGCGATTTCGTCTACGCAATATTAAGATAAATAAGTAGCCTGTAATATGCCAGTCTACGTCAGCTATCCTTCAGTAAATGTCCGGTCGAAATCGGTCCAATTTCGGAGATTACCCGGAACAAAGGCGACTTGCGCTCGTACAGACAATTTTTTTTAAATGCGGTTTTCGTTATCAGCAATGCAAATACATCGTCTTTCCGAAAACTGTTTGTAATGTCAAAAAAACCCGATTTTTTTTGACATTACAAATAGAAACTCCAATTTTATTATATGTATAGAATAGATGAAATAACTTAACGGGGTTTCTTTAGCTTCTCAAATACTCGTATTCTTGGTTGAAAAAATAATTCGAAAATTCTGCTCGCAGTGGTAACTAGCAAACGATGTTATTATTTGCTTCGTATGTAACAAAACACAAAATGTTCTGAGAATTGTGTTGAGGGTTCAACAGCAATTGTTTCCGAAGCCGACGAATCGCAGAGTTAAGTGTTAGTGAGACAAGGATGCCGACCGCAACATCTTAAATTCATGAATAGACGAGTTGCTACACACGGCTGTAGTGATTGACGTACTTGGATGTGTGGACAAAAATAAAAATGCCGTCGAAACTCTGTAGTATCTAATTTTTTCATTAAAAATCAAGGTGTATAATGAAATTATTATTGCTAGTTATTGTTAAAAGAATAGTTTAAAAATACTTGGATGGTATTATGTCTGACAAATCCATTCATTAATATTTTTTTCGCAGATACAATCAAATTCAAATTGTTAATTTCTGGTTAAAATGTATTTATGTTTAAAGATGAATTTTGCGAAGGAAAACAACGAATTTATGACGATTTTTTTGTAGAATTATCAGTGATTATATTTTGTGGTATTCATTAGGCTCTCCATTTTAATTGTCTGTGTATCTCAGTACGTTCAACTCTACATACACCATAAACGTTACGGGCGCAGTCGAAAGCGATTATTATAAAACAAGCAGCTAACTTATCTTAAGGTGTTAATGTACATTAATTATGCGCTTAGGGGAGGTTCGGGGTAAGATGTTTTGACAGAATTTCAACTTTGAATAAGGGTGGCTTTGTTAATGGGATCCATTAAAGAAACTGAAGGAGTTATTATTGAATTATTATTGTTAGGAGAGTGTAGGTGTGTTAATCGAGTATCTTAAAATGTGTCAATAAAATAATTAAATGCATTTATGAAATAGGATTCGGATCCGTAACTTTTGATGCTTGTTAAAGGGAACGAAATACAAATTTTATTGGTGCAATTGGGTGGTGGTTTTTCAAATTTATATTGCGTTTCGTGGTTTAGATAGTCACGTTTAAAAACATACGCTTAATTGTATATTGTCTAAAATCGTACAAAACAATATATAGTTACTATTATAATAATTTACCTGTGTGTATGTATGTGTGTTTCTTCATATCTGACTTCTGGTGGAAGCGCTTCCCGCAGTACTGGCAGGGGTAAGGCCGCGTATCAGAGTGAATCAGAAGATGTGTGGAGAGAGTACTCGACCGCTTGAACGTCTTCCCGCACTGCTTACACTCGAAGACTTTCTCCACGCTGTGCACGGCCCTGAAACAGGCACGTTGTTTAAGTCTAATCACATTCAATTGTTTTCTTTGTTTCTGGATTTGCAACTAGTTAATGCAGAAAGGGACGCTTTGGAAATAATCGCTGGACGAACAGCTTCATGGCAGCTGCTAACCGAAACCTATCAAGGTGCTGATAGTTAAGTGCGTATGAGTTAAATTCATACTACATCATGTAACATTCACAGTTACGTTTATCTCGAAATTTGTATAAGTACTTAACTAATTAATGCATTAGTTAAAAAGTTATGTAATGCAAAACCTGAAAGATCAGAGATTAAATTAGTATAATTTCAAATGGTAAATAAATTTCAATAGATCACTCACCTATGCTGGCTCAGACTGATTTCATGTCCGAAAGTCTTGCTGCACAGTTCGCAGGCAAATGGTCTCTTTCCATTATGAGACCTTCGAGCGTGTACTTCTAATCCATGAGGGGTACTGAACATCTTTTCGCATTTTACACACGAGTAGACATCTCCAATAGGCAATGGTCTGGTTAAAGGACTAGGAGCGCCGAGTACCGCAGCACGTAGTCTAAGTAACTCAGGTCCAGCCGCTTGCACGGCGTGCAGATACAAGTTGCTATATCCACCCCATCCAGGAAGACCAAGACTACCTGCATCTCTGAGGAATTCCGCGAAAGGTAGTGGCGGATATAGGAACGGTCTTTGTGGCTGTACTCTCGGCGCATCTGGTCTTAGTAGAGCGCTTACTGAGAATGCCTCTGATCTTTTTAAAGGGGGTGATGAATCTGGTAGTCTTCTGGGTGAAGATGGAGGAGAATCGACTTCTAGTTCAGGGGAACTGGATCGAATGGAACGGGGGGATTGTGGTGAAGGAGCCCAACATGGGCTACCACATCTGGAGTTTGGTGAAACGTTGTCGGGTCTTATTGTTTCCATATTATGTGTCTCGTCTTCTTCTTCATCGTGTCTTTCCCCAACAAGTCTGTCGATGCCGAATTTTATTTCTTCTGTAAAAAGTAATGTATCGTTAATAATGTTATAGTTGATAAGCAAAGTATTATGCAGTTGATTTATGGATTGGAAAAACCATGAATCATAGCAGATATCTTTATCGATCCAAATAGTAAGTGAAAGATTGCTTTGCGATTGTTGTAGCACATAAAATTTCTAATCTTTATGGATAAAATATTCTTAACACTATCAGTGACATACTTTAGTATATATGACCTTTAGGTCATATATACTTTAGTATATATGACCTTTAGGTCATTTTTATCATGTTTAAAATTGATACGGTAGGTATTTATTCATTTCAACTGACTTTATGAAATGACATAAGTGAGGTGAATAATAAGAATAAAATATAAGTCATGATAGATTGACTAGTATAGTTAATTTGCAAACAAGGTAGAATACTTTAGGAAGAGACCAAGAACAAAAATAAAGTAAAAAGCAGAATAAACATTTGGAAAAATATTACATTCGTAACCCTTTAGAGTGCAACTCGCAAATGTTTGTTGAAAGAGCACAAAGGGACAGCATATAGCTTCCGCGCCCCTCGCCCCGGGCCATAGCAGGGTAGGGTAGGGCAGGGAAAGTGTGCAGGTGCCGCACTTGTAGCGAGCGACGAAATGAGCCGTATCATGTCGTAGCAGCAAATTGACTTTCATCTGTTCAGCCCTCGCAGCTCGGGGCCGGCCCCAGTAATTAACACGTCGGCCTCGCCTCGGCTATAACGGACCCCAATCTTTTTTTACAATTCACTAATCCGCGGGCGCGACTCCATAGTGTTCGATGTTCAATTCGTTTTATTTGGCGGGTCGATGCTCCATTGCTTTTGTTATTCTAAACTAATATTTGTTCACCCACATCGCTGTTACAAATTAATTGGTTTCGTTGTTTTTTTGTCTACAAATTATAAATAGCTGTGATATTAGATATAGTTCATGCAATGTTATGCATTACGCTTCAAATTAATTTTAATTTCAAAGAATTATAAATGTTGGAGCATAAGTTACAATTTCGATTTTAATTTTTAAGTAGATATGCCTTAAATTACTACTTAAATGGCAAAAAGACTAATCCTGCCGTTACTTTACACATGATACTGATTACAAAGATCTAAATGGTCAACTTTCACCGTCAAAAATTCGGTTAAATTCAAACTAAATTCCCCCTATGATCCACATACATCAAGTGACCATCAGTCGGGGTTCACGCTGTCCAAAAACAAACATCCATCTATAGCTGTGACAAGTTGCGCTAATGAAGATCTGCCCCCGTCTGAAAAATAGCAGCTGTTGCGATGCAGAGCGGAACCGATCGCCTTCGTTATGCTGTTTTCATACGAGGGTAGAACAGTAGAGTACAGTACATATCTATCATGAAATTCCAATGCAAAAGATTATAAGGACGTTTTTATACAACTGTTTCGACAGAAGAAACTTTTAACACAGTACTTTATAAATTATTTAATCTTTCGTGAGACATTTTATAATTAATTATTTTACGGCTATTACTCACGTCTACTTTTTTCGATGACGTCACCGAGCAGTTTCAGACCCTGCGGGGGTCCTTCTTTAGGGCGACAGTTATTGGGCTTGTTTCGCGGTCGCGTTGCGCCTCGCACGGTACTTTTTGTCTCAACGTAAGCGTTCAAATAACAGTTTTGTTTTGTGCTACTGTTCTGTATCATTGTACCACCCTAGTGTAAAACTAGACTAACTTCCAAACAAAGCACACTCCATTGTACGATGACTTTAAATATTAGACCTCACGCCTGGACCTCTATCCCCCGCACTTGTTTATTTGTACCCCAACGACACGGTTTTATTGCCCCATAGTATTTATTACATATTAATGGTTATTTAGATTCATTGTTCCGCCCCAACAGTACGCTCGAATTCATGGCTTTGCAAAATATTGAATAGACAGACCCTCCGAGTAATTCAAAGACTGCTATTATTGCCTTCTATTGTAGGTCTTATTCTGTAATTATAAATGATTTGATATCTGTGAATAGACGATAATTTATACTATTTTTACACTTATTTGATATTAAATTATTATTTATGTTTTTCCACCGATAGGCATAAAAATCGTACCTATGTAAACAGAAACGTTTTCCGGCGCCCTATTCTCGACCGCAAACGCTTATTTTTAATTTGTTAAAAGCACTCTGAAAAATAACAATCAGAATGCAGTGCGAGAGCCGCGCCTATTATAATTAAAATTGCATTAGGTTCGCAAACAGGCGGACTTTAATGATCATTACGCGTTGTGTGCACTAAAAAAAATGCATCCGTTTGTAACTGCGTAATGGAATGAAATTTTTTAAGCAGCAGCAGTTTAGATTTATAAAAGTACGTCTAAAGCTCAGTTTCTGAAGTTACCACTTATGCTGTCATTAGGTATCGATTCATTAGTGTTTGTGTTAAACTATGTTCCAATGGTGTAAAAATTACGTAGTTCGGAAACGCATTTCATGAATTTATCGAAATTAAATGTAGCTTGGAAACCGGCCACAGCTTGGACTAGAATAGGGTTATGATATCGACTATAGTTAAAGAAACTGTTCAGAGTACCAGTGCAGGGTTTTATAATGAAATTTGTCACAGACCCCATATAAGTCGGACCATTATTAAATATTTTATTTGAACCGCTAATCTTGATTAACGATTGACGCGTGACTTCTCATATTTTGTAATCAAATACTTATTAAAATTTGGTAATATTACGCGATGTAAGCTTAATTGCTTATTACTTAGCTCAGTTAATGTGAAATCTTGTGTATGGAAAGTGCATTTAAAGCGCTAAAACATAACTAGTTATATTATTTAATCGAAATCAACGGAACAGATTTGAGTAACCATCGTTTGTTGACAATTTATGACACGTTTTTATTTTCCAAAATAACCATAACCTGAATAAACTTTTAAATTATTATTTTTAGTGTTTAAATTGAAAGCGCCATCTTGTTTTTGTATTTATAACAAACACTTAAAAACGTAACATCAATTTATGAAAACTAATCTAATATGAATAATAAAATAAGTATAAATCAAATGTTATCATTCGCGTTTAATACATTTTATCGACCGCTATAATGTTTTTTAATTCCATTTATCTGCAGGGATTACCTAAATCTAGGATTGTAAACGACACTACGTGTCCGAATTAATTCCGTGACCGCACACATACACACGGCACATACAAATATGCACGCTCTCTGATTGGCTGCTGTTTCTTGTCATAATGTAAAACGCCGTTACGTTTGAAAATGTATCCATTATATGTTATCTTAAACCTCGGGTAGATTCATATTGGATTTGTTCTTGTATAATCAGTTCTTTTACTGGGTATTAAAGTAATCAAAGTAATATTTCGAAGGTCCGCGGTATGCGATTACTGTTCGATATTCATATTGATTACATAAAGTTATGTTGATCCTTTTATCTTTACGGTTGCTTACAATTTTTTGCTGAGGAAGTGACGTGAGCGATATAAAGATATTTATCGACGGCTTCTTTTGGTTTGCTACTTTAAAAGATTACTTTGTTATTCCATATTTCCAAAATAAAACAGTTAAAACCCTATGACAATATAGGTAACGACTAGTGTTTGTTAAACCTTTCCTTGAAGACTTGTCATTGACATCGTATGAAGTGATACGAGTAAGATTTTTATAGCTATTTCGTAGCCAAATGTTAGAAACAAGCATACTTAATTTGAATCAGATTACCGACGCCAAGTGTGAAACTGTCATTATTTAGTGAATAACTGTAAGACTGTAGTTTTCATTTTCAATTTACGTAGTTATAACCTCGATTATTCTAGTTATGGTATTGCCAACATCGTCATTAAAAATGCAATTTGTAATGACAGAAATGACGATATTCATATCTAATGTAAGATCCGTCTCGGTATGTCTTAGCATTGACAGTGTGTTCTCCAGATAAGTGTGATAAATCAGGGCTTACTGCGGCGAGATCTGACGGATTTCATGTTATCGTTCTCGAAATCCGACAGATCACGATTACTGTGACCACGCCTTTCGATATTTGCGGACAACGTCACACGCTCACGAGGCTTTCCATGGTTTTCACAACTTTAATACGTATTCGAGTGGTTCAATTTCAGTGATAATTTATATCTTGACAGCATTTGATTCTTTTTTAACGGATTAGAAATCGTTCTCGAATCAATCAATTTACAAATCTACTAAAGCAGTTCTTAACTATAGTTTTCTAGTTATTTGAACAAAGATGGATGTATTATGTAATGTGTTAAGCACTTCTTCCCAGGTTTCATCAGATAGTACGGAGTAACGGTAAACAATCCCGGGCGACAGCGGGCTTGTGTACGTGTCCCGATTTCCACGAATTATTTGCTGAAACAATAGCACGCGCCGTGTTTGTGTCATAAACCAATTTACGTTTACCACTAAAATGTGTATAATTCAATGCGTTCAATCTTTATTACCAAGCAATAGAGACGAAAATCTTTTGATAAAATTTCGATGCTGTTACTTTTATAATTGTCGTCTTTGAAGCGTTGACGAAATGTCACTCGCGGCGTCTTTGAGATTAAATTCAGCTTTGATAATTACTATTTAACATGTGTCTAGATTTGTGATTACGAGCGAGTTTACGAGGTAACTTCCTTTAAAGTTTTCGTCTTGTAATGTAGGATTACGTTCATTTGTGACAATTCTTTTTATATCGTGACCTTACTTTTTGACTTAATGACTTGCTTTATCATTGGATTACCTCAAGAATGCTAACCCGTTTATATTTCAAGTGACGAATCATACAAAATCATGTTACACTGTAAAAAATCGCGATTTCATGCCTCGACCCATATAGAGATTGTAATTTAGTCTTAATTGTAATCACTTGGGGATACATTTCATTTGATGATTAACGTTATTATTTTAAGATTATAAACCTCGTAGCTACACGGACTTTTATTGTAGATTTTCAAGTACTCCAAACACAATGACACAAAGTGGCATTACTTCAATGATCATGACGGTATGTCACGCGAACTTTAAACAGCAAAGTTACGGAGTAGCTTTGCTGGACTTGGACAAACAAAGACGTGAATAATAGGGTAAACAGGGGTCATGGGGCGATATCGTGCCCGCGTGGTTGACGCGCAAATATTGACACTCTTGGCGCGCACGAATGTTACCCTCTGATTGATTGAACATTGTGGTTACCTTAGTGTATAGACTCTACGTTACGCTTTTGTTTTTGAATAAGTATTTAAACGTGAATACAATTGATAAATGTCTTATGCTGGGTTTCTGAATTTGTTTATTTTTATCACTATGTTGACATTATTTCAACAGAGTAAAACTCAAGATACATAGTTCGGAAACGGATTTCAATAACGAATAGTTTAATTTAGCTAAGAAACTGGTTATTAAGTGGTTCATTGCGTTGATTAGAGCTAATACCTGTGTTTTAATGATGACAAGAACTCTAGCTGCTCTATTTACTAGTTCTAAATTTTCCATTAGTCACTGGGTGACTTATTACCTCATATATAGTTAATTACCTTAAGCTTCAGATACGTTTCCATTATCAATTATTTTCTATGTTTACTGTAATTAATGACTCGCGTACGTGCAATGTAACGTGACGTGATTTTTTATAGAATAAATAGTTATGATGATAGATTTTATTATGATTTCATAGAAATAGTGACGTCCATGTGACAATGCACACATTTCAAACGGGCGGGTTACAAAACGTTATCTTGTACAACTAATGTTTGCTCACAAGGGTACACATGTCCAAATCGGATTTACAACGTGCGAGACGAGGGAGATGGAGGGTCGACACAAAAGTATTACATATTTTTTAAAGAATCATCAATGTCAATATCGTGTACTATAGTTAAATGCATTTTTAATTAATAACTTTATTTTAGAATCAATTTGGAAATATAAAAAAATCTCGAGAATTTTATTTAAATGTCATGTATTAAACCTTTCCAAATTCAATAAAATCTGTTGCAATATCATGCTTCTTCTAATGTAACGAATATTTCTACTTTTTGAGCCATCTCATTAATTCCAACCCTTGCCAAAAATGCAATAAAAGTCGATAAAACATTAATAAATAGTGTTGTTCCTGCCGACGTTACCGCGTTATCATCGATATCGAAATTTGTGTTCGATATATGAATTACAAGCATCATAACATGCAGCGGACGTTTAAACTGTCGACACACGGTATCTACGATACCTTTGTCGCCGCCGCCGGCAAATCAGAGTCATAAAACAAACGTAATTTCGCCAGCGATACGCGCTGTCGGTCCCCGATAAGATATGTCAAGCCCAAATCTGAAGCCGTGGGATTTGCTCAGAACTTGTTATTGGAATTTACACGGGCAAGCAAGGGGTGCTGTAAAAACCAATCTATGTACGTAAGAATTGTTTCCATATGATTTTTATTTATTTACCGAAACTTTGCCCTAATAGTACAAGAGCGAACGAACATCTTCGAGTACGCTATCGAAATTGTTGTGCTATTGCCGATTGTCGATTGTTTCGCAGCCAATTCAACTGTTTAGTTGCACAACTAAAAATCGAGTGTGCGCACCTTCATATAAGCTTATAGGAATCAAAGCAAGACTAAACAGTTATGTGATAGTTTAATTTCAGGTGTGCAATAATGTTGAACATAGGAGAATAGGAGAGCTGAAGGTCATGATAGTAGATATATTATTTGTCTCTTTTTGTAGTCTTTACTTCCACAGATATTATCATATTACTAAGTAATTATCAAAGAATATTCTAACCTCTAACATTGTAAGAGTCGTGCGTTTGTGGCGGTGGAGGCGAGGCCAGTCGAGGCTCCGGGCGCTGCACGGCGGAGCCCCATAGCGACTGGCATATGCCATTTCTCAAAGCTTCACTGGCAGAAATACCTGAAACAAAAGTTATACGTATAAAAGTGATACGTCGCTTGAAGCAATTGATAACGGTTGGTCCAAGCAGTCCGCGTATGGCGACCTTTAATCATTTTTCACGTATTTTTTTCAATGAATATACCTCAATGTAATAAAATATTTTGATACAAAGTTCACAATAACACATGTGGCATGCTTGTTAGTGTCTGTTATTATTTAAAGTTTTTGTTCTCTGCTAGAATGGTGTGGTGACGTCATCGAATTTAAAATCACATGTTAATTTATACTCATTGTAGATGTGATAATTGTTTCTAAAAGTACATAGGTGTTTTTAGATTACAATTATTATGAGCAAGAAAATAATGTTATTGAAATCAAAATAAAAACAGTTAATTTTTTGCGTTGAATGAATAAATATTGATAAAATTAAGAATGTGTATATTAGAGGAAGTTTAAAGTAGCGCCAGTGGTGGAGAAATTGTAAAGCAAAAGGTTAGCGTGGTATGGGTTATGCGACAAGACGATGGGGACATATACCAGAAAACGTAAAGATCGAATCTGGATGGCTACAAAGGTAAACCAAAGAAAGTATAGATGGGTTGTGTGAAAGAGGATATGCTTAAGGGAGTGGATTCTGATATGACGGCTGATAGAGATGTATGGAAGAGCAGCACATACTGTGCCGACCCTCCGTGAGGGATAAGCTCAAGATGATGATGATAGCGTTTAGTAATACAAAAACCATACAAGATTAAAAAGTCATCAAATAATTATTGTAAGTGTTTGACGAATTAAGCTGTGAATAAACTTTAATTGAGAATATCCAATTAATTTGAAAGTGGTTTAATTTGTGGCGATCAGCCGAAAGTCAGTTGCAATTGAAACGAAGTACCACTTTAATGGTTTTCAGTTAAAAATCTGACAGTCGCTGATCCGTTTTAATTAACAACTGATTTTTTATGTAAAGGATATTGAACTTTAATGTCAAAGTCTTTAAAGGTTATATTCGTTTAACGAGACAATGTGACAATTCACTTATTAAAAGGAGTTCCATAAACTCAATGATCTATATCTATATTAAAAAGTTTTGTATTTTTGTATGTATCGGAGAATTTCAAACTTTCTGATTTGAACAATTCTTTTGACATTAAAAAGCTACCAAATAAGAAATCTATTACTAAAACATTATTTTAAAAGTCTGCGTGAACCAAGTCGCAGACATAAGCTAGTCATTAATCTAATCTGTAGAAAACCTCAACCTAAGATGTTGTTGAAGTGAGTTTTAAAAATTCAAATATCATTACAGCAATAAACTTTTATAATTAACTATGTCGTCATTCACATAAAAATTGACATATCATCCTACCGTTATAACACACCTTCGTAAAACACCGTAAAATATACTATTGTGTACATTTCCGGAGATATAAACATACTAGCTTTTGTCCGCGACATCATCCAAGTTAAAGAAATGATTAAACAACCTATATATCGTCCAGACTATGTTCTACATTTATACCAAACAGAATATTAAACTACATATAAAATTACCTCGTAAATTTCTGTCAACAGCAATAATTATAATAAGGCACCGCCTGCTCTCGAGTGTTGATAATTTCTATAATAGATCTAATATAGTACTAGAAGAAAAATCCTTTTTTAAGATATGTTTACTGCCTTTCACTTTGCAACAAAGAGCAAAAAACGCATCAACTTATGCAAGACTAATTGTTGCTCGTCAATTCGTCTGTTAGAAATTAAAAAAATGCCTTATTACTTACAGAAAAAATTTTAAATGATGAAAGAATTACTAAAATTCACCGAGTAGTTTTTGAGTTATTTAAATACAAAAATACTAATCTTTCTCTTTGTAGTATTATTATAGATAAAATATAACTGACCTGTGATAATATCTTGTGTCATTTTCTTTACAAACACATATTAAAGTATAATCCAATTTAGTTTAATCTCAAAAAAAAATCAGGAGCGATCATTGACGTGTTAACGTTTCCAATTAAACTATTAGGGACATTGAGAGTGTTGAAATTTTTTTTGTATCGAAAATTTTATCGCGGGCGCTTCGGTAATCACTGCCGCAGATACAAGATAAAATATTGATAATTACGTTTATCGCTTGTAATTACATGTAATACCTTGTATTTGATTGAGCGATGGCTAAATTTTATTTCATTAACGAAAACATTCATGATTAATACAATCGTTACAGAATTAATATATCAATACTATTATTACACTGTTTAACAGTGGTAGAACCCGCCTACATCTTCGCACGAAAGGGCCGGCTCGCCCGGTGTAATACCACGACCACACAGAAAACAGGCGTGAAGTGGAAGCAATTCCGCGTTTCGTCTGATGAGTGTGGTGCCGGAAGCCTAATTTTAGTCCCTTTCTCTTTCCACCCTTTTCTTAAGAGGAAGGGATGGGAAGGAAAAGTGGATTTGACGGTGGAAACACATAGGAAGGGAAAATGTCCTCTTTATGTGCGTCTCCTCCTCCGTCAATCAAGGGTAGCCAACGCATCTGCAATTGCGGATGTCTATGGGCAGCGGTCACTTTCCATTTCGGTGGATTCAAAAACTTACATCCATCCATTTAAAATTTCGCATTAATAATATTAGTAAGATGGTAAATACTGCTTACATGTCAATTTTGTATTGTTATAAGTAAATAAAAAAATGTATATTTAATATCACATACATCAATTTAAATATAAAACCGTTATATAAAAATTTAAAATAAAAATTCAAAATCA
Source organism: Papilio polytes (assembly GCF_000836215.1). Lineage (NCBI taxonomy): Eukaryota > Metazoa > Arthropoda > Insecta > Lepidoptera > Papilionidae > Papilio > Papilio polytes. The sequence continues at coordinate 6,173,645 of NW_013525102.1, forward strand.
AGTTCAAGGAACATTTAAATCGAAGTTGGTAAAGCGGATGTTTCGTAACAGGATAAGAGCGATGAGAGACGCAAGGACAATCTGTGCATCCCGGTTGTCGAAGGAAGAGACCGTTTCGGTGGCGCCAGGCTGACCGCGGCCGCCGCCACGTCCCCTTAATGTTGATATATGCGCACGCGCTCACAACAGATTTCCTCTGCGATTTTATTGAATTATTGCCTATGTTAACAACGTAACTTATTGATTTTTTAATGCGATTGTACAAGATTTGGTAGCTTTATAATGTTACTTTACCACAGTACATGACCTTAAATTACTTTACACATCTTAATTAAGGTAATGTCGCTTAGTTGAATAACTTAATTATTAATTGGTCACTAAGGGAAACGCTTAGCGTGCATTTCTTAACCACTAGACGCCGGGCGCAGTGTAAACTGCTTTGGCATCCGAATTAACCAACGTAAAGGTTTAATAGAATAACAACAGGCAATCCAGAGTTAATTCGATAAGCATCTTACTTATGACAATAAAATTGTAAAACAAAAGGCAGTCGGTGCGGCGCCAGCGCGTTCAAGAATCAATGACCGACGTCCGGCCGCGGCGGGCGGCGGAGGGCGGCAGGTCGGCGGGGGGTGTCTAATTCGACCGGCGGCAATTGTCGCATCGCTTCCTGTTATATCTTCGCCTTAAGTGATGGACAGTATCACGATAAATGTCGTTTCATGGCCTTAATCAAATAAGAAAGACAATTTTAAAAGCAACCAATACGTCTGAATGTACCCTTGAATTTCGATGAAGAAAGAATAGAAAGGACATACATACACGCTAAAAACTAAGAGGATCTTTTTTTTTGTCTCTAAACCTTAAAATTCAAACTGCTTAGTTGCTACCATTGTAGGTGCCCATGGAAATCTTAATATGTCAATTAGGTGACCTGCATTCTCTTCTTGGAAATAATAGTGTGAAGACGAATAATATTGAAATCCACTACCAAACCCAGGTATAAACCGCTAAGCAGTGCGTTAAATTAAAAAGCTGGAACAAGGCGACGGCGCCGGAGCTCTGGCGCCCCGCTTGCATGTCCATCCCCTCTCCGCTTCCCGCGGCCGCCGCGATCATTCAATTACTATCGCCTTTATTGCACCCGATGGATCATTACACCTAACTGTCTATCATAATATGCACGTATTGTGTGTCTCGTCTAAAAACACTGAACTTACAAAGAAGTGCACATGATTCATTATGAATACTTTCGCCCAGGACTCCATCCATGTGGAAATTGAAAAAACATAAGTATCCTATAAGTTCTTCCAGCCTATCCTCTACATCTATGCCTAATTTCATCGAGATCCGTTCAGCAGTTTAGGCTACAAACTCTAACAAATTATCACTAACCTTACTAAGACAGTTGAGACGTAACATTTTTGAGGTGTTAGGTTTTCGCACAATTTTTTTTTAAACAACTAACAGTTATAATGTGTACAATAACAAGACGAATTCATAGAATCGGTTTCCTATACTAAGATTGAGGCTATAAATTTTTCCAATTAGTATAAAATCTGTCAATAAAAAAATGTCGCAACTGTCAAAAAGAAACGAATGTTTCGCAGATAACTCCTTGAACTGCGGCTTCCGTATTGATAACAGACTTCTAATGAAATCTTACGTTCTTAGAAAACTAATCTTTACAAGCAACGACATTTGAACGATAAAATTATTTTTAATTCTAATGGTAAGACTATCGCATTATATACGTTTATTCACTAAGAAAGCCCTTTAGTTTAAAAACTTATGTTTTTTAATTATTTAATGACCATCGCGAATTGAATTTAAATTTTGTTTGAATTATATTGCACTCATAAGACAGTCACTTTTAACGAGATCTTTGAAGCAACTACAGTAGGCGAATTCTTTTTTTTTCTTTGTGACTGATTTGTCACTGTTTGCCTTGAAGAGGCATTTACAGATTCACCGGGCTTGAGGTGGCCAAGCGCGGATGGCGCTTAGCCTAAACCTCTTTTATGAGTAACTAGGCTCGAGGGCTCTCTCAGGAGCCTCGGCTCGGGCCGTTACTTCGTTATTATTACCGGATTGGAACGAATCCTTACGAAGTTTTAGCGGTAGGTAATACTTTTAGACCTACATGTTTCTATCGGAGATGCCACCAACGCTTTATCACAGTCAAAGGCGGCCGCAGAACGTCAATTAGACGCGTATGTCGCAAGACAATCGCCCCTTCAGCCATCAATGAGAGCGGGACCTCCATTCATCGGATAGAATTTATTATTAGCCGACGATGTACAAATCGGTCGATACGCGATGAAAGAACAATGAATGCGTGGAGTCGATAACAATTGCAATTTTTGTTATATTGCACAATATCTTATTCTGTTTCCATAGTCACAATGCAATAAGATTCTTCTGTTATTAATATCTTTTGTAAAATTATCGAAGTACAATATCTTGTACTGTTAGTAAATATAGATACTACCTTTGTTTATAGTTTGTCGTCGAAGGACTATTTTTAGATTTTTTAAATTTGCAAAATTATTTATTAAATTCAAATAAATTTCTGCTTTAAGAAAATTGTTTTGCGTTCAAATTGAAAATTCATTAAGTTATCATTGTCAAGTAATTAACTATATAAATAATACACGTAAAATAACAGATGACAAGTATATGGTAGAATCCTTATTAAATTGGCTTCAAATGAGTTCCAAAACTTCTTATGCCAACATCTTATGAAATATAATTTAAAAAAAAATACACATAAAAGATAATTAGATTATAATTTTAATATTTAAAGCCCTCTCCGTATATTTCTGTGTTAATCCTGGTGTCAAGTTTCGCGGAGTCTGGGTGGTCAATCGTATAGTGCATTATTATGGGCCACCACAATCGACTCTCTGAGAGTGGACAATCTAGGGAATGCGAGCGGAAACCAATATAACAGATCTCTTGTGAGATAACTTTATGCAACAGCTGCGTTATTGGTCTTACTGTTTGAAAATTATTAGTCTGTGGTGTTTTTAATGCATGTTACACGCCTCCTTATAGATTCAGTGAGTTTCAAATCTACAATCATGTTATTTTCAAAGACAGGGTACTGGTGCAGCAGTGTGAACCTGCCTTAATCTTGTTGCAATATTGAATTCATTTTGCATTTACAGATGGTTATGAAATTAAGATAATTTAATATGATATTTGTTCAATGATAATAATCTCGATAATTACTTCACATATTTTAATCTCACGCGAAAATCTACTGCCATAAAACTATATCTTTTGTACATGACATGTTGTTACTTATTTAAATATTTACTAACTACAAGGATTGCTTTATAAACCAGAGTTAGACATTTAATTAATATGAACTTTAATTATATTAGCATAAATGCTATAATTAAGTGTATCTTTAGCGAATTCCGGATGACTCTATACCGTTATCAACTCGGTGACACGCAGTCTACGGAATATAGTTTATCTTTAGAACAGTAGCCTTATTATTTACAGTTAATAATGCCTTTCTTATTTTTATTAGCAAACATGCTATCCGGAGTTCAAGAGGTCGCTCCTTCCTGGCTACAGATTAAAAAAAACCTATTTCTTATATTAATGAATAACAAGGTCGGTTTAATTAAGCGATCGTTATTCATAACTGAAATGTAATCGACAATCGCACTAATGGAGGAAGTATTTGTGTTTAATTAACGCTAAGCTATTGGTAACACAGATAAAACAAGATTGTGCTCGGAGTAGGTATGAATATTATGTTTAATCCAAATTATAACTGTGTTTTTAACTATATTGTTCAATTGTTTTCAATTCACGAGAAAAACAATCGAATTAAATTACAACACAACTTGGATCTAAAGCCGATTTTAGTATTACCGACGCTTTGGGCGAGATTTTGAGAAAAAATAAAAAGGGGCACTGGTGCCTTTTACGCCCTTTCTGTAGCGCCCTAGGTAGTCACCTCTGCCCTAACGCCGCTACCGCTTAGATTTAATTTCAGGTTTGTGATTATCTCTGTTTCTAGACGAAAATTAAACAAAAAAACATCGAAATATATACGTAGGTTTGTGTCTTGTAAGCGGTATTAAATGCGATCTTAGGTTCCTAAAGTGAGTCAGCTAAATCAGTTAAAAAGCGCATCATTACCGCTTGATTCGATTAGCGGCGGCCGTAAACGCACCGTTTACGAGTTTCTCACGTCGCCCACGCCCACTCACATCTACGTTTTCAGATCCCCGAATAACGAATACCTCTTCTCAATCAAGACGTTTTTTTACTTCGTAGATTACGTTTCTTTAATAATTTTTCAATGTTGATTCTAGGTTAAGTTAAAATATTTTATGTCTATTAAATTATCTTTGTCATTATTTCAAAGGCATACTGTTTTTTTTTCTATTTTTTTCGCTATAGCTTCCAAAACGACAACTATAAAGATTCGATATAATGCGAATGTGCTTTTCCTAAGCAATCTTCTACAAAAAACATGACAAATCAGCGCAAGGTCCATATGACGTAGTCTAGTCCACGTCTAATCGGGGCCGCGCGGTTCCCACGGCACGCCGCCCACGCGTGGCGTTAGTCAACGTTACTCAGCCAACGTTGTTTGTCATCTGCTCTAATTGATCTACAGATCTCACTGTCGGGTAAATTAAATCGTGGCTCGGCAATGCTGCGCTCTGTGATGTTATTTAGTACAACGTTAGGATACACGATGTCCTTGAATTGGAGGCAAGTTTTTTTAAACTAAGGTGTGACATGTGACTCCTAAAGACTATAAAAATAATCTGTTCTACTAAATAGTTGATTTGTTAGAATTATTTAGATTATTTTAATTTATTAGGAAGTGATTTCAAATCGAAAGTTTAATTACAAGTACTTCATGAAGTATTACGAGTACAAATTTTTACAAATGTGTACTGGAATTTTTAATTACTAATATTATAAATGCGAAAGGTTAGATGGATGGATGTTTGTTAAAGTTTGGAGTCTAAACTAGTAAACGGATCTTGATGAAATTTGTCATAGATGTAGAGGATAGTCTGGAAATACACATTTTTTCTTAATTCTTCGCGGACAGAGTCACGGGCGAAAGCTGTCATAATTAAGAACCACGAAGTCCAAGATAATAGAGATCTAGCGTATAATCTAAGAGCAAATTACGATGAAATTTAATTTAATAAAATCAAATAAAATATCTAATATTCTAAGCAAGTCAGCAATATAAAGATTAAATTGTACCAGCAGTAGTCTGATTGTCGTGCGAACGCTGTATCGGGTTAAGAGGTGTTAATTGTACGAGATTGAATGTTTTCCCAGGGCACAATTTCAATTGGACGCAATTGTTTGTCTGCTATTTTTTACTTAGAAATAATTTCATGTTAAGTAGCATTAAACATTTTAGTAACGACGTTCTTAGAAAAGAGCAAGGGTAGAAACAATTTTCTTAGTTGATACTTCGAATTGCTCTTCTAGACATTATTGGTAAGCGACGCCTTTTATAACTGAACCTTGTATCAAAAATCTCAGTTGAAACCATGGAGGGAAAATTTCTAGTCTCATAAAATTTTTATATCTACTTAGGAAATTACGTAAATTATTAAAAAAAAATAATTATGCAATTTGTAGTATGTACCATTATTGACGAATATTAGTTGATGCCACCTCAAACTTCAAAATCAATCAAGCCTTTTATATCACAACAACATCATCAACAGCGCTCTTTTATGGTGAAAGATTTGAAATCGGCCCAGTACTTTTTGGGTTATTTTAATACATACAAACATGTAAATCTTTTCTCTTCATAATATTAGTATAGAGGAGTTCACGATGACTTACATACCAATCCAGAGTCGGACAAAATGATCGCGATATTAAAATGCCTATTTTTTACAATTAACAAAATCTTTTAACACATTAACGACTATACGTCTGTCAAAAATCATAACATGAACACATTACGAGGCAATAAACTTTTGACTGATTGAAATCCCGTGGGAGCGCGAGCTATGGACGAATTAAGGCCAATGTCATGGACCGAAAACTATTATTTGTATTCAATTGATGTACCAATATTACATAAAAATCAGGCCAAATAATAATGCATGGAATTTTAATTTATTTTTATTTTATAATCATCATCCACTTGCCCTTATCCCTTACGGAAGGTCGGCACAGTATGTGCTGCTCTTCCATACATCTCTATCAGCCGTCATATCTGAATCCACTCCTTTCTTAAGCATATCCTCTATCACACAATCCATCCATACTTTCTTCGGTATTCCTCTTCCTTTGTAGCCATCCACATTCAAACTTTTTTATAATATAAGGTGGCAAACAAGCAAGCGGCCACCATCCAGCGAAATGGAAAGCGACCGAAATAATTTTACTAAGTAAACGTGACGCTGATATTAAAATTGGTGAAGGCCTATCCAGTGGGTAGACAAAAGCTAATGAAGATGATATTAATATATTTAACTGCTGAATACTAAAAGGTCATTTAAATATGTAACCGTTTCATATGATAAGACCGCGCTTAAACTCCAAATTTCTTTTAAATCTTGACGTCTATCAGATTGTAAGCGGCGCTAATATAGTTTTTAATATTCGTTCCAATATTAGGCTGTTAGATAATCTTTGCACCACAGACAGTGTGATCATTTCTTACACATATAGTAGACGTTTCGTGGCTGGAAAAGTTTATAAACCTCATAATCCGTGTAAAGAATAAGGTATAATGACGTATTTAGGTCATCATCATCACTAAATAAGTAGCAAATCAGCAGTCAATCAATTCTTTACTTGTGAATTAGCCGTCAAAGCGGCGCGGCATTGGTCTGAAGCGCTGGGCTTTTGATGAACGCCGACGTTGCACAACGACCGCCCGCGGCCGCCGCGGACATTCTAATAGGGTTAAGATTTGAAGCCGCCGGGTCAGACGGACGTTGTTTCACTTGCTATTAGAATGTTAGTCATGCGTGTATCAAATCCACGATTTTTATGTACCATTTGTCAGTAAAATATCAAAGTGTATGCTGGGTTGCTGAAATCTCCATTTATGTTATCACTAGCTGTAGCTCGCAACTTCGCCCGAGAAATAATAAAATAATAATAATAATGTAGCCTAAGTTACTCACAGATAAATTATCTTTCTAACAGCGGAAGAATTTTTAAAATCGGCTTAGTAGTTTTTGAGTTATTTCAATACATACAAAAATAAAAATCTTTCCTTTTTATAATATTAGTATATAGATCACCTAGCGACTCATTAATGTTAGGTTGACCTATGTTTCAAGATAGTAAAACTTAAGTTACGTAGTTCGGAAACGCATATCACGAAGTTATCGAACCAAAAACACTAACGAATGGATAAAAGTAGCTGGGAAACCAGTCATAAAACATAGTGTAACATAGATTTTTTGAACCATAGCTACGTTTGCTTATTTAATCGTTCGATGTAAAATCTATCTTATTATATTAATTCCCTAATTAAATTGCTATGACCAAAAAAGAATTATCAAAATCGGTCCACTAACAGCGGAGTTATGCCGTAACACTCTTAAAAAAAAACATACAGACGAATTGAGTACCTCCTTCTTTTGGGAAGTCGGTCAAAAACCGACACAAATAGAAAATATAAAATGCCCATGTGCATGGATACTAATAAGGTAAAATGTTTCAGGAATAATAAATCAAAATTGGATATGGGATTTCCGTTTATTTTGCAATTTTAATGAGACGATAATAGTGATAAATTACGTGGAAAATTTAATTTTGTAACTAAAACCTAGAAAATAAATAAAGAAGGTAATTCCACCTTCTTATTTATTCTCACATATTAAGATTAGCAGTCCCTGCGTTTACCTGCACGAATCTCCTTTTAAAATAAAGGTTCTCTTAGTGACTTCAACTCTGAGTGTAACAGTTAGCATGTTTAAATAAATCACATGTACAACAAAACGCGATAATGTAAAGTTCCAATCCGGTTGGTAATCAACTAATCATCTCCTTGTTGTAGCGACCGCGGCTTCAAAGGGCCCATTAATAATGAATTTGGGCAGTAAATCGCCTTTTATACGACGAAGGGATTTAGCAAATTCGCCGCGCGGCCACGTGTGCGCCATTAGCCTAATGGCGGACCCTGGAATCTTTCTCATATACAACTGAGACTTGCTACGTAACGAATTAATGCTCGCTACCGCGCTTTGGTAGACATTTTCAAATTGTAATTTTGAAATCAAATGTAATTACTACTCCTTCTGAAATATGTTACAGAGAATACTGCTCAGAAGTTTGGATTGTGTTTATAATTAGTTTATTTTTTAAACGAAATGCCTTAGTTTGCTTTCAAGACTTAAAATGAAATAAAAATCAACATTAAAAGATTAGTTACTTAACATTTTTTTAAATTGTGATGGCGATGGACAGAAATGGCCGCTACGGGTCTACGAATTAGACAGTCCTAAATCCTTTTCCCTCAAAGCATGTTAAAAAAGGGGGCATTGTATAAATCGCACCAAGGCCCTTGTTTTTTTTTTTAAAGAGAAGGGGGTAAAGCGGCGAGAAGACAGAGGTGGTCAACGAAGCTCATGGACATCCGCAACACCAGAGGAACTATAGATGGGTTGCCGGCCTTTGAGGTAATTGTAGGTTCGCTATTTAAATGACCCTAAGTCGTACTGGTGTGACGCTATATCGTTATTGTATGTCATCGTTACATTTCTTAGGGCGCCTTGACGTTGTAGTCGTTAGTGTTTACGTAAGATAAATTCATTTACTTCCCTACAGATAACGTATTAGATTAAAGTACGTATAGACATGGAAGAGATTTGTGCAGGAATTTTCTCGATTTTAAAGTTTAATGTATTAGTAAAATGTTAATACCTGAAGCGACATCGGAACGGTTACTTGCAAAACTCACCATGCGATATTTGGGGAAAATTACAAAGTCACGTTGTAATTTACTGTTTAAACAAGAATAAATACGGATTTAGGTTTAAAATTTGTTAAATTATAAAACCGTGCAGTATTTGGACAGTGAAAATTAATTCAAGGGATATAAATATGAATAGACTAGCTATTGCTCGCGACTGTCCGCGTGAAAATAATAAAAAAAATATAGTCTATATTACTCACAGATAAATTACGTTTCTATTTATAAAAATCGACAAAGTAGTTTTTAAGTTATTTAATTACATACAAAAATACAAATCCTTCTTCTTTATTATATTAGTATAAACGTTCACTTCGGTGTAATTGCGGCCTCATCAAGTCTTCTTATTATACAAGTCAAGATTTACTGCGTCGTTGGTTGGCTGAGTGTGAGAAGCGGATGTAGGATGTTGCCAAGGACGTGCGATTGTGCTCTTGTTTTGTGACAACATGTGCTACTTGCCACTCGACGCTCTACTCTGCGTCTTTTTAATCGCTACGGTGTGACATAGGTCATTTAATGAAGATGTAACTTATTTTACGTTCTAAAGAGTATTTAAAAAACTGAACATCATTATATAACTATTAAAGAATTTACTAAAGTGGTAAAAGATTACACAAACAATCTTTTGTTAGCAAACTTTTGGTTAACATTTGCGCAAAATACTGGTAAAAATAAATCGTTGGAGGCAATAGTAGCGCGTGTCGTAGTTAATTCGTTTAGGGGCGACGTCTAGTGGCCGAATGCGGACAAATTAGATTTCCATCGGTGATGATGGATCGGAGGTAGGCCCCACTTCAAATCACGCATTGCTTGTTAAACTGAACTGCTATAGTATTTGAAATAAATATTATCAGTTATTATAAATCATTGCGCTCTTCATGTTTGGTCTTCCTAATTTTCTCTTTCTGTATTATCTTTAATCTAAAAATTTTGGAATTATGTAATTACCAAGGTTTTTCCTCCTAGAAAATCCTCCCTTTAAAAAATCTCTGCTTTCGGTAGACCTCCAGAATTACACAGAGTCTTTCGTATCAAAGTCTATCACAATCCTCCAATATTACTATTAAGATTATCGATATTAGATATATCGTTAACGAACCTTTATACGCAAAACACGAAGCTTCAAACTTCACCAATACCTACGGTTGTTAATACCTGATACACCGTAGATTGCCGTAGATAATATGTGGGATATAATAAAACAAACGATAGTACGATGATACTGTTTCGATAAGATGTGACATAACTAATACTGCCACTAAATTGTACAGCTACGAAATTGTTCATAACATTCGTGCAATAAAATGCACACTTGACTTTGTAATGATATTGTTATCGTGACCAGAAGGTTTACCGGTTACCTTTTAAAGCTAAAGATAATTAAAAAAAAAAAAACATAAATTCATTCATCGAATGATTGTTTTCTATTAGACGTTTTACAACTTTTAAATTAAGGTGCATAGTTAGGAGTCTTTGAGAAGCTAAATATTCTTTTTGTACATTTTCTTCCTCATTGTATAGCCTTTAATAAGCTTAAGAAAGTTTAGACTGGGCACAAATATAGAGTACGTTAATTTATCGACAATTCTAGCTGCAGACAATGTCCACAAAAGCTTCTTTACTATATCAAAAACAAAACAAAATCACAATGATACAGATTACGGAGGGCAATTAATATTATAGAAAGAGAACGGGCGTAATCCAAGTCCAATAATTTGCCGGGACGCAGCCGAGACATCTGATCCCGAAAGTAATCCGATTTAGCTGATCGAGGAGCGGCTCTTATTGAATTTGCTATTATTTCTCTGCACTATATTTATCGACATTGATTTTTAATAGTGCATAGAAAACTACATCTAGTTTCTTTAAAGGAAATAAGTTTAACATTTGCATTCTAATGTTAAATTAGTTCTTGGCTTGTTAATTAGTGCTAGGATGGTTTATTTATTGTCCCATCCGATTGTTTGTTTCTTACTAGCTATCGCCCGCGACTCCGTCCGCGTGGGATTAGAAAAAGAAAAGTAAGTAACCTATGTGTTTTTTCAGCCTATGTGCTACATCTAAAATGTCATCGAGATCCGTTCAGCTGTTTAGGCTACAAATTCTAACAAACATCCATCACTCCATTCAAACTTTCGCATTTATAACATTAGTAAGAAGTAAGATATTATTGTAAATGGTTTTATAATTTTAAAGTTTCTTCTATTAACCAATGAATTATTTATTTTTTTTTCAACTTTTGTATTCTAAACAATGTGTTAATAAATTGAAGCTAAATTGGATTTATTCCACTTCTTTAATCTACCAGTAAAACGGTGTAAAACAACAATCGGTAGGTCGAGTGCCCTCAAAGGGCGTTGCGGTGGTCGCGTGCAAACTTAAAGGGTCCGCGACAACCCAAAAGGGCCAAGACCGATAAAGGGCCTCAGGGTGTCGGGAGAGAGCGAGGGGCCAGGGACCGGCAACGGCAAAGATCGCGGCGGATTAGTGTTACGATGTTATTGTCTCGACCTGTCATTCAGTGGGGTTTGCCCTTTTTTATATTGCTGTAATAATTGGACTTCCTTATTTCAAGTCTTTTGTTGTTCAAATGCGGAATTTTTGATTGTGAGGATTTTTTTCAAATTAACTACTCAATGTTCGAAATTTTATTTGTTGATTATGGCGTTTTTTTATATTTAAATAAGAGTGTAATATTTATTAAATAAAAAATTTAACTTTTTTTAAGTTAAGTTGTGATTAGGTAGGTACTATTTTCTCGCTAACTTTTAGTTTTGGTGTTGCTTTTATATTTTTAAATCATAAATTGATGAATATCAAATTCTAAATTTGAATTCAAAGTAACCAAAAGTGGCCAGAACTAAGCGATCATTTGGAATTACAAATGCAGTTCATACAAGGCTTCCAGTATTCACAATTGTACCGTCTGCAGAGGAAATTGTAAATTAATATTTCGCTTCTATCGATACTTACCTTTGTCGATTCTCTGCAACGTAAGGTAAGCCTTTGATCAATCAGAACTCACTTCGGAATTTCACTTCCTCCTTCAATTTTAGTGAATGCTCTTTTGTCCCTATTACGTATCATATGCTTCTATTGCTATGAGTTTAGTAACTGCAGCTTAAATAACAGCGTAAAATTCATATTGTACAGATATTATCATTTAATAATAATAAGTAGTTTCGTTCGCACTATTAGGGAATTTTAGAATGGCCAAATGGTTAGTTAATCAAACGTTTAATCCATAATTAAACGTCTAATTTTTTGTTGTAAATTTTCTCTTTTAAAGGGGCTTCTGTGGCGACCGAATCGCGTAAAATTTGTAAAATTCGTAGTTAAAACATCGTCTCATATTATGAAATAAATTGAAAAAACAAGTAAAAGTTGCTCAAAGCATCTTTAACTGTAATATATCTAAAAATTTTACAAAATTTTCTACTATGATGAATTACTATGAAAGTAATAATACATTTTGTGTTGAAGAGCTATTTAAAAAAAATCGAAATAAGGAAACGGTAAAACCAAATAAATTATGGGAAAAGTCGCATATATTTAAAAGGGTCAAAAAGTTATTAGAAGTTCGTAGAACATTTTTAACTCTTAATAATTACTCTCATATTTAGTATTTAGTAAGAGTTTCAAGAATTTTTATTTACATTACTTTACATTTTATCTCATTTAAAGATTTTTTTACTGTACTTAATAACTTTTTATATAAAAATAATCAATGATATGAGATTCTAATCAGAATTATTTAAAGGGTTTCCCTTTAAATAATTCTGATTTCTACCGGGATACAAATTGGTCCCTGTTCATTGGTGTTCCAATATGTTATAGAAAACAATAACAAACTTTAGCGGCAACAAAAACTCTATTTAGTTTACTCATAGAATTTATCGACACAATTTTCTTAATAGAATTTAAACTACTGAAGAAAATGTTAAAAAAAAGGTTTGTTATCTGTATTTTCAGACAAGTTCTTATGTTTTGTTTATAAAGAAATTCTTAGCTTAAGTGAGTGAAAACTTAATCAACTTACCTTTCGGCGTAACAACTCTGAAAGCGCTATTTGACACCGGCCTTGGTGATTCTTCTCTCATACCTCCCCCCGGTGAACTGTCATTCCGTACCATCGAGAAGTCCAGTGGCATCGGTGGCATCGCACTAACTTCCATTGTCAATATTTACGTTTAAAAAAACAAAAATTAAAAAGTCATCTGTCACTTAAATGTTCGGATATCTTCTCTAGCATAGACGTAAAGTATCAGTTAATGGAACGTTCGGATACGTTCTGTCGGGGTCGCATTGCGTGCGGCCGACGCGGATCGCGGGTATATATTAAGGCGAATATCACACTCAGTTGGCGTTCATTCGGCTTTCTGGTCGCTAAAGCTGAATATCTCGGGTCTGGGTATAGTGATTTGGACCTTATCGGTGCGTTGTATGGGCGTGGTGTGCGACGCCCCGCCCTATCCGTCCCCCGCCGACAAGTGACAATCACTTTGTATAGGTAACAGAATAATACGATTCTTGATAGATTTTATTGTTCCGCCGATGCATTTGTTCGAGACCAATTCCAGTAGAAATGTTGTATTGGGCATTTCTTGTTGGGTGTGCCGATGTTAGATTGTATTGCTATTTGTAATAAATGTGGGTGTGGGATTAAAACGTAATAAATGGTTCTATTGTTTTTTTTTTATAAAATGAAATATTTTATAAAGTTGTCATTATTTTTAAATACTAGAATAACTACTTTGGGTTAAGGTTAAATTAAAAAAAAAAACATTAAAACAGACACATGTTTTTTTATATCAAATAATAGCAGCTAATAAAAAAAATCCTTCAACGTAATTTCTTCTTTTATTAAAATTAAAAAATGTGTAGGTCATACTTATGTTATGTTTCAAACAGATTCTTATGATTTTGTTAAAAAACATTTTAGTAATTGAAAAATATATACAATTTTTCATTATTATCAGACATTTTAATTCAATATTAATTGACACATAAATACATATGAGACAAAAAGTAAATTATCATAAAATTTCAATTTAGCAAAAGATCTTTCATAGGACACAAGAAGTGTAGGAAATTTTGCTGCAAAATAACATGCAAAATAAATAATTACCGTTGAACTTTAATAATCCCTAATTTTAATTTATTACATTCCAAGTCTTCTAGTTCTCCTTTTTTTTAAATCAATTTTCTTATCATATAATAGCTGTTGCTCGCGCTAACCTGAAATTAAAAAATGTAGCCCATGTTTCTCATTGATAACGTAGCTTTTTAAGGTGAAAGAATTTTAGAAATCAGCCGAGTAGTTTTTGAGTTATTTCAATACATACAAAAATACAAATCTATCCTCTTTTTAATATCAGTATATGATTATGAACAAGTTACCTAAGCAACGTTAAAATATTTTGTCATCATTTACATAGTAAGTTTATTAGCAAGAAAAAACGAACAATTACTTGTTATTGTACAAAATAACGCCATTGCTCTGTTTATTTCATGAGGTCAATTCGAATGAAATTCGATGAGATTATGCGTTGGGATTACGTCCGAGGAATTAATGGTAACCCCCCGCGCACCGCACGAACCTCCTCCCCCCGCTTCCGGCAGCGGGCGTCACGTACCGACATTTAAAACAATGAACGCCTCAATTTTTCACCGGCGGCCCCCGAAATATGGCGCGCTAATCCGACCTGCACTCTTATTCTGATACTGTGATGTGTTTGCAAAAGCGATACAATCACGATGTACAAAAATAGTGCTGAAAAATTTAACGCACTATTTATTCGTATTAGTATTTGTAGAGATAAACATGGCGCAGGTAATGTCTAATGTTCTGTTTTTGTGTTTTGAAAAGCATGTTCCTCTTATTTTAGTAGTTATCGGTTCTTGGGTCAACTCGGGTAACATGGCCAAGAGAAGCCACGTTTGAAGAGGCCACACATCTCATAGGCAAAGCTTCCAAGGATATTTGATATTTTCTGAAAAAGTTTTAGATTCTAATTCAAATTAATTAAACCTTTAAAAACATAACATAATATCACGTTATTTGGCAACAAATTACTATTAGTTTTATTACAAAAGAAAATAGATACGGATAATTTTTTCCGACTTTGAAATGTCGAATGTGTCGCCTACTCAGAATAAGGAGGTCGGCTTGCTTTGCGAAAACTAATTACACCTCCGCTTCGCAATGATAAAGCAAAGCCGTCGTATAGGATATTTTTATTCGGGACAAAATGAAATTCCCTTACAATAACATTTCATTGCACTTTCAACTTTAAAGTCCACTGTACAAAGCACATTATTGCACATCGGATATCATTTTCGGTCGAAATTATGGAATTTTTTTAGTATGTACTCAGCATAAAATAATCCTAGCATAATCTCGCTCGCAAATCCCATTATTTTGATCATAGCCTCAATTGTAGCGGCCCCTGGCGGCGGAGAGGTGAAGCTCGGCCGCTTCGTATGGAAATACTGTTCGTAATTTTTCGATTTGGACGTCTGATTTTTAGGGGATTTTCAACAGTAAAATATTTATACGATCCGCTTTGATTAAGGTATAAAATTTTGGATTGTACGTGATTTTATTTCATATTCTATATCCTGGAATATCACCTACGAACTAAATGTAATATTACTTGCTTATAGAAAGTACTTTTAGTAAATTTAAACAGGGATTTTTAGGGAATAGTAAAACGACACATCTGCGTAGGTTTAGACTTTAAATTCTACGAAACTTGAATAGAAAACAGTTATTTAGAAACCGCAACTCGTAAAATAAGAAAGATATGTACTTAAAATTAACAATTTGTTATACGGCAACAATTTTACCTACTAACTATAAGTCCGTGAAATCCTTCATTCATTTTAACACCCTTTAAAATGTTGTGATCAAAGGTCATTTGCGTGCAAACGGCCGACTGAATGTGAAAAGCTCCGAGTAATTTCGTTCGTGGAAATAAACACAAATAGCTTATTAAACCAATGGTTCCGTATATCGAGGTTAATGTTTAACTACATAACAGACACGGTGTTAAACGTATAGAATTGTGCATACTTTATTATAACTAGTATTTTAAATAATAATAAAACAAATGAAAAAAAAATTCCAAACTACATCATCTACTTGCCCTTATCCCCTACGGAGGGTCTGCACAGTATGTGTTGCTCTTCCATACATCTCTATCTGCATCCACTCCTTTCTTAAGCATATCCTCTTTCACACAATCCATCTTCGGTCTTCATCTACCTTTGTAGCCATACACATTTAATCTTAACAGTTTCTGGTATACGTCCCCATCGTTTCGTCGCGTAACATGTCTATATCACGCTAACTTATTGCTTCGCTAACTATTTCCAAACTTACAATTAATGAAAACATTTTTTCCGAGTGTATTCAAAGATTTTCTAAAATTTACTTCACCTGTCCGACACAGAAGTCCAACAGTGTCGAATACTGAAGTCCGTGTTTAGATAGAGAAACAACCGGAGGTGGGAACCTGCGCTAGTATTTCGCACACCACGTTAATTATACCGACTTAATTAATACAAAACATTAAACTTTGGGCCACGCAGCCAGAGAATAAATAAAAAAGTTAAATGTCGAACAGTTTTTAATATGTACAGTTATTTTAATATCTAGTAGCTACTTGCTAAAAGTAGAAAGTAGATTAATTGCTAATAACTTTAATATATCCAAACGCTTCTGAAAATTCACTTATTTTAACTTTACTGCACCTCTTGTATGTGTAAACTTGACTTAACTTTCAAATTTAAGTTTGTTTAATTATCTGTAATATTTAACATTTACGAGGCTAGTTTTATTTTAAAAATCAAAAGCTTATCAACAGTCGCTAGTTTCGTGGCCCAACGGTTATTCTAAAAGCTTAACAACAAGCAGGTAGTTCGCTATCAAAAATCATTTGGCGCTCGCCCCCGGCCCCGGAGCCGCTTCACGAAATTACTCCGCGCTTAATATTTACTTTTAATTCAAAATTTTATTTCAAACGCCTCATGCCCGTTTCTGCGAGCGTTTCTCGTTATTTGTTGAATTTATTTAACTCTATCGTTTCCTTCCTTTGTATTATTTTAACACGTTGATACTGAAATAAAGGTGCCTTTATCGAGGGCTTTAAAATGTAACATTTTTATGCTCTAATTGTTTTTAAAAATATTGCGATTTTTTGTAGAAAAAATATTTTCTATCTGATCAATTATTATAAGTTCGTTTTGTTTTGACCAAAAAAAAGTAATTATTATGCAAAAACAAATTGACTCTTAACATAGTACATCATTTTATTAGTGATTCTTTATAAATCCTATTAAATAGTTAGTACAGACTAATTAAAAGAATGAGTTTAATTAATTCGCGTCTAAAGGTTCTGTTGGCAACCCTTGCGGTGTTTACCGAGGCGAATTAGAGTTAAAATAAATACGGGCCCCGAAACAATTTGCATCTAGATGTGACATTAGACCGTCCGGTTATCTTTTTGCCAATGTAACGATGCTGACCGACGGTCAAATTACAGACAATCGCGTTTGTACCGAGCGAAAAAGTGCCCCTCATTGTTTTAACTGTCCTATGTACGGGCGAGTTTAATTTGGCTTTGTGTTTTATGCGGGTAGCGAAGGCCAATTTAATTTCTTCGCTAATTATGATTATTTTTAGTATTACGGATTATATTTTAATGTTATTCTTGACGCTATCAACTGTCATTTTGAAATTTAAGGCCTTTTTGCATATCAGAATAATAAATTACGCTTTTTACATGTGTTACCATCTGAAAGTCTAAACTTGCCTATATTTTTTTTACTTCTTTTTCTTCTTCTGCCCATAAACATCCGCAATTGCAGATGCGTTGCCTATCCTTAATTGACGGAGGAGGAGACGCACATAAATAGGACATTCCCCTTCCTACGCGTCTCCCCCACCGTCAAATCCACTTTTCCTTCGCATCCTTTCCTCTTAAGAATAGGTTGGAAAGGGAAAGGGACTAATATGCGGCCTTCGGCACCACACTTATCAGACGAAACGCGGAACTACTTCGACTTCACGCGAAGATGTTAAAGCGGGCTCTACCACTGTAAAATGTCTAAGCATTGCCTAAAATCAGCATCTTGGTATTACCATCCGATAGTAAACTACCAAAAAAAAAATGTTTCAAGTAACATATTAATTAATTGTATTTGTAATTTACATTTCCATAATTATTGCCACATTTTAATGTAAGTTGGTACAACAATGTGTATCTTTTAATATCTTAGAAATGTATAATTGAAATCTAGATAGGCTAGTACGGCCACTTGGTGGGGGTCGATGACCTCTCCATGAGCGCGACACATGACAAGCTTCCTGTCCCTACGTCTAGCTCGTAACTTTAGCTGCTGACATCTGGCTAAATGTACATAAATACATTTAATTATAATATTGTGATAAACATTACTTAAAGTCATTTATAGTAAGCTAAATATCTTTAATAATTTTACTTACCCTACACTTACGTCACGCTTTAGGCTATATATTTTCACGCCATTAAACTTAGGGGGTAAATATTTTGGATAAAAATCCTAATGTGGAAAAGAGACCATAAGTTGCTGCCTACATCAATGAAGCAAGACTGTCAAGGTTTATTATGTCATGTCATTTTGACATTTGCTATTGATAATTTGACAAATGTAAACAATAAAATATTTTTTTTTACAATTTCATGCGGATGAAGCCGCACGGGAACAGCTAGTAATGTCATATTGGTCAACCACTTTTACATTCAAGCTTCGTAAAAGAAATGTTTTTCTTTCATTCTCCTTTTAAACTGAGATTAATAGAAGAAAAAAATAATTACAACCCAAAATCTTTGAGTTACGCCATCATTTGTCTATGACGTAATCAACTTCGAATCATTAAGCATCGGATTTAAAAAAAAATAGAAGCAATTAAAACGGCCAGTACAACGGACGGAAGTCGACGATTGTGGTTGGCATCTGGAGCCAGCGCGTCTCACACGCGAATTAATATGATTTCATTCACATACGACCACCAACTGGAATTAGCCCATTTGTAAATGACTTTTTTTTTACAAACAGTTTATTTTCAGCCAGCCTGTCATCGTTGGTTGCATGTATTTTTTTAATCTATTTCATAACAACTAGAATTCATAAAGGCAATTGCACACAAGCAAATATTTTTACTTTTATCGCATTCATTATTGGATAAGCTTTAATTAATCTTTATCTGTGATTCAAGTGACTTCTTTACTTAACATAAAGAAGAACAATTTGTATTTTTTATATGTAACGAATAAATTAAACAATACTGGACTGATTTCAAATTATTTTGTCATTAGAAAGCTACATTACTGATTAACATATTACTATTATTATAAATGCGAAAGTTTAGATGGATGTTTGTTAGAGTTTGAAGCCTAAATGGCTGAAGGTATCCCAATGAAATTTGGCATAGATATTAGATAGTCTGGAAGAACACATAGGTTACTTTTGTTTCTTTTTAAATTCCGCGCGAACGGTGTCGCGGGCGAAAGCTAGTAGGCTATATTATTGAAAAATTTAGTCGACATAAGCTAGCTAAAAAATGTAATAACTACCAATTTATAATTTACATTTTAAACAAAGTAAACTGAATTGTTACAGAAGAAACAAAATGCGCGTGAATTCTCAACAGATGTACCGGCGAATGTTCAGTGAGCGAGGATTATTACTGGCAAGAATTTATAAAACGTTCAGAAATGGATTATTGTCGTAAAGAGAGGTGTAACAGCGCGCTGTGGTGATAAAGGTTAAGTTTATCGCGGTTTTTGAACGCGACGCGCCAACCGTCTTACACGAGTTTTGTTTTATTATTACTTCTTTGATATTTACAATGGCATAAAGGGAGGCACAATGTACTCTTAATGATTGTTATCGAAATCTTTCAGCATTGTTTTTGTACGTTTTAGAGAACAAAATTAAAGTGATGTCTTGGGTCGTTGTATATGTTAATGAAATCTATCCATGTAACAATTTTTTTTTTGTCTGTAGTATCAAAAGAAAAATTCATATTCATATTTAGACATAGTCGGGTATATTATAGGCTTTTTTTTTGGAGGACGAAAACCCGCTTCGCCGACCCTACAGGAGTAGGATAAGACAGGGGAGATGATGATGGTTATAGGATTTTTTTCTTAATATTGCGTGGACGAAGTTGCAGGCAACAGTTAGTGCTAAATACATTTGTCTTTACGTTGGTAACTTTGTTAACCAAGTGTTAGATATTCAGATTTGAACCCTTAAACTGTAAGCTTAAGAAATCAAGCAAAACTAAAGAGTAAATCCTACTGATTTCTACAAGGAACATCAAAAGCAATAATAAAAGGATCCCTAAAAACATAATGAGACGGCGATGTGCGCAAGTGCGTCTGTTCGCATGGGCCCGTAGCAATTTTGGGGCACTCATAAATATGTATAAGGCGGTAGTCTTTTCCTTTACTTATCAATTATGGGGTCGTTTAAGCGACACGCCGGGGGCTCTCGCGTCTAGAAGGGTTAACACGTTTATGTACTAAATATATGCTTTGAAGATTTGCTGTAACAGTTATGTACTCAAATACAACTTATTAGAGTAAATAGAATTTAACTTTTAAGTTCGAATCGAATTAAAATTAAGCTAGAAGTTAGAAAAACTTTGGAGTGTAAAGCGAAAAATAATACATTTTATAAACAACAGTTTTAAAATTATTCATGTACTTTACTTCAAACTCTGTAAATAAAACTTCAAATTCATTGAATACATTTTTACTATCAATACGCAGAAAAATATAATTCCCAGTATCTGATATGTAGAACAAAGCTGGCATACAGATATTCAATGCGTGCATTTATAAATTACAAAGTATAATAAAACTTTAACATCAGATACTTTTGATTCGTAAGAGACATTTACAGAGCACCTTGTATCCCGCGCCCTTACAAGGACCCTATATTTTAAAGCCCCGGGTGAATTTTATTGCAAAAAATACTCGGCAATTTTACGCAGTGTACAAAACAGTCCCCAATGTCCCCGAGGTAGTTTCGATTCAGACTCGATTATGTTTAGGGTTAAACGTCATTGATATCGCCGATCGGTGCCCACTGGAGGGTTATTGAATTTTTTTTTTCGTCTCTAATTTGTACGGTCCATGTGGCCAGGGTTGAATGGAGATCGAATTGTTTATTGATTGTCGTGTAATTTAATTGATGATATTTTAATGTAATAAAACCTCTTTTTACTATGATTATATACAGTTTTGAATGTACATTCTGGCTAAGCAGAATCATTGGTTTATTTTTCTCTTGATGTCATATACTTCACGGCTTCCTGAAGTAATATTTTTACCAAGCAACTAACTATATACTACTTTAGATAGATTATAACAAAGTTATGCATAATTTACGTATTTTCTTTAAACTAATTTCGGCGTGTCATAGATTTGTTAATTAATTTGATAATATTTATTGCTCTTTTATTATTTTGCATCAAAACTAATCCGTCGTACCGTAGGTCAATCATCGAGCAAATAAGTAATATTTTTTTTAATGTACAAACATGCCAGGAACCGTTACCTGTCAACATTAATGAAAAATACACAAACAAAAGCATTTAAAATCCAACAACCCGCATTTCTAAAAAGAGCAATCTACCAACAAAATCTTCAAACATCGACCGAATCAAACACTGTTTTAGCAATTTACGGTAAATTTAGTGCCGGGGGCCGTTTTTACCAATTGTCCGTCGACAGCAGATCACTGCCGATAAACTGTTGTGGGGCCCGCATGTGCGCGCACGCAACGCTGTCATAGATCAACATCGATTTATACAGATGCTACTTTAGTCAATAAACAAGTTTGAGAGTAGCCCCAGTGGTAGAGAAGGTAAGGAGTAAAAGGTTAGCATGGTATGGGCATATTATGAGGAGGAATTAATCGCATGTTACAAGGAGAACGTTAGTTATGAGTGTGGAAGGGTACATCGGTAAAGGTAGACCTAGAAAGAGATGGATGGATAGCGTGAAAGGTGACATGATCAAAAAGGGAGTAATGACTGAGATGACGTATGATAGAGTTATTTAGAGGACAAAAACCTGTCGTGCCCTACGGCAGTAGGATAAGGAGGATAATGCTACTTTAAAACAAAAGTAAACATTAATAAGGAGTAATCGAAATGAGAAAGGATTCGAAAAGTAATCGAAATGAGTATAAAACATAAACCTATCAGAATTTAGTAGATATTGTCATTCTGTAACAATTGTCTTTGATAAAGCTAAACATTTAATAGCATAATTGTAGCATAATCTATCTAAAGGATCATACACCTGCTGTAGTAAGTTTATACCTAATTGCGCGTCTATGTCACACTTAATCATTAGGTACTTCATTAAACTTGACGTTTTGTAATTAATAAATCGTTAATGCTGAGAATTATTACAACTAAAAACTCACTAAAGAGCGAATAAAATTAAAATCGCTTGTAGCGAAAATCCTGTAAGTATAATGTTACATAAATCTTTAGTCCGTATTTAATATTTTTTAGACAGTTTATCACATTTTATGAGGACTTAAGCATCAAGTCAAATAGTATGATTATCAAACGCCCTTTGTGAGCAACTCGTGTTTAATTTTAATAATTAAAAACCATCTGATATACGAACAGTGGAAAGATTGCTGCGTCACTTGACAGTTAATAAGCAATCTGACGCGACGGAATAATTAACGTAATAATCATTTAAGTGATAATAATGACATGCGGGCATCTATGGCTTTATTTGTTGTTTGCGTTTTTATTCAACGAGCGTTCACCTTTTGTTTCAAGGAAGTTTCGACCAACTAGTGTGTTGATTTAGGACCCTTGTCTCTGTTAATCTAATGTCAAGAGTACTGGATTCGATAGAAAAATAAAATGAAGATTCATAACATTTTTTGAATCAAAATAAAACCACTGTCTTGTTTGTTTAAACGGTGGCTTCAATTTTTTTTTAATAATGTGTACTATTATGAATTAAAATAACTCAAAAAATTCTTACACCATTGTAAAGCTAGGTTATATTAAATAATCAGAAAATTAAAATTACTTTTGCAACGCAAGCCTTTTTTTATTGATGAAAAATATATAAAAGTACATGTGCTGCGTCATTAAAACTCCTTGGAGAAAACGAACGATATGCGAAAAATTATACAGTAGCATGCGTCCAAAAATCAAGTGATCAATCGTCAAAAATGCAAGTTAAACGTATGGAAAACTGTACAGTCACGTGCAAACATATTAAGACTTCTTGCAAATTTAATTTAAATTTTTAAGAAACGGGATATCTCTGGCTTTAAATAAATGTTAGTCGAAGAATATATGATAAAGAAAAAGATAATCTGCGTTTACGGTAAGTAATTTTCAATATATTTATTCTTACATCAAATAGCAATCCTCAATTATGTCTTTAAACGCATCTCCGGTCACTCATTCACTTATACATTCGTTCGGTCAACTAGTCAAAGAGCGGCCGCCGGGAAAGTTGACTCAACTCGGCTCCAGATCAACTAATTACATGTTATTCCCACTGATTAAAGCTCAGCTTGGGTCTAATGAGTGACTCACGAGTATCGGCCACGTGAGACATTTACAACTCACGACTTCCCCTTAACAGACGTTTAAATAAATGCTTAATGACATTTAAAATTTCGGCAATATCATTTTTTTCTCGTAGAGTTCAATACTTACCTACAATAAGACAAGTGTTGCCACACTTAAGAGTCTTTTAATAAGTGCCTAATCATTTACTTAGTGTAAGTGTCTCACACTACAAGCACACTAAAGCGACCAGTCTCTGAGTGTGGCATTAAATTATTTAATCAGCAAGAAAGTGTTACAATCCCTGTAATCAGTAATCAGTGTTAAAATAGTTAAAAGTGTAAAAAAAAACTAATTAAAAAAAGCAGTGGTAAAGTCGAAAGCGCCCACATAATCTGTCGTTGATACGTTCTCATGCGTCGCTCATCTTTCTCAATCAGCGAAACCATCGGGGGAATACGATTTTTATTGTTTTCAAACCAATTGCTACGGGCGTCAACATTAGACGAGCGCGTTTAGCTTTTTTTAATTCTTTTTTTACTTCAATTTCCAACGAAAATGCCATCGGATAATTAATTTTACAGCCACTTTATTAAAGTTAACGGTCTCTTCTAAAAATCGTAGTAAAACCTTTGTATGGTTAACTCGCTTTTATTTTTACTGTTGTCGTCCGGTTTTTTATAGCGTATAGATTGTGTTTTGTGGCCGTTTTAGTTGAATACCGGTGAGGGCTCGTAAACCTAATCAACGCGATGAATGACCTTTTCAATATTACACAAACGTATAAAAACTTATCTAGCATTATGTCAATACTTTTTTAGTTTATTTTTAATATCTGATAAGTAAAATATAAATCAATTGAATAATAAAACAGAGAATTAAGAATTATTCAAAAGAAAACCTAATTATATTATAATAGAAAATAAATTGTAGACCCTTTACCCGGTAATTATTATATTATAACCGTAAATTATAAAAGGCAATTATGCTTTGAAAGATATTAGTAATAACTAACTTTCTACCGCGATTCCGTACGCGTGGAATTGAACAAAAAGTCTCTGTGTTCTTCCAAACTCTACATCTATGCCAAATTTCATCGAGATCCGTTCAGACTACAAACTCTAAGAAACATCCGTCTAAAGTTTTATTTATTGTTCAGTTGTTAATATTTTTAACTAAATAGTAGTAAGAGTTGACGTTGTGTTGTCTTGTTATAAAAATCATAACGTAATAAAAAAAAGTTTAAAAACCATCCACATCGCAGTGTTCATGGCTGTACGTCCCGCGGGTCCCTGTGCTCGTTTTGTTCCGTTTACTTATTTTTTTTAATATACGTTATTGTTTTTTTTACTTCGCGTTTTCGAATTCCCATTAGAGACGCTAATGAAGGCACGTACATCGTCAAGTGACAACTGACGGTTGACGTTTAAATATTTCTTTTTTTTTTCTTTTTCAGGGCAAAAGCTTTGGGCGATGCAGTTTGACGCTATTATAATCGTATGTTTTATTATGGAAGACATTAATCTCCGATAACTGGCCGGTTATAATTAAATTAAGTACTCCCGCATTGATTAATTTGGTTTATTATATTAATTGTTGTTTTGATTTTTTTAATAATTCATATCCTATGAAATGTCATTAGAAAAAAAAATAAAATACATATTTGCTCGACACAGAGTTATAAGATGAACATTGCTAAGTACAACAACTGTATAATAGTGAAAGTCTCAAAATTATTTTATATAATCAATAAAAACAAGCAGCGACGCCTAACTTTTTATGGCTATTACCAGTACTGATGTTAGGGTAGAGTGTAGAGCGATGTTGGGCAAATGACCAGGGCGCTAGACAGAAAGAGGCTCCACTTATCTGGGATTAACATAGTTCTACGTAATATCCCTGTCGTACCACCTACTAGGAACTGGTAAAAATTGGCAGTGCAAAAATTGTTTATGGCTAACAACCATATTATGTATTAAAAATATTTCAATTGCTTTTTGTTTATGGAAGTTCTATTACTAATGCAAGCTATCAGGTCAAAAGCCCGCTGTTTGCATATTAAAGGTTCGTATTCACACATGTACAAAAAACAGTTAAACCGAGACGCAATGGACGAGCAAACATCGCTTAAATTACACTCCCACAATATTTTGATATATTACCCGTAATAGCAGACAGAGGGCGCATAACCGACGGTTGGCTGTTAAAAATCGGACGAAAATGTATTGACATTGCTAGGTAAACTGCAATTAAAGCGTAACTTGAAAATACGCCAATGTAGATGCTACTATTGAAACTCGATCGACATTTCTACTTCAGTCCTCGATATCTTCGTGTGACATTTGACAGTTAACTCCGCCTTTTAACACTACATCTTTCCAACTTCCTAAGATGTACGACAAGAAAGAAAGAGCTTCAATTATCAATGTAATAAAGTAGATAGGTTACTAATTATATATTTGTAATGTAATTTAAAATAGAAACAATACTCGAATTAAGTTTCACCGATAGTCATTTGGTGTCGTTTCGTTCGAGTTCGAGGTTCTTAGTAACGCCTAGAGATGTTTGCGTTTAGATTTTTTAATGAGTGTTCATTACGTGCTCGTTGCGGTGATCGTAAATAATTTAATGAATGGACGCTAAAGCGACACGCGCCTGTTTTATTGCTGATGGTTGATTGGTTTCCGTTTATCTTTCATATTTGAATGCAAACATTGTATCGAGTTGTGACGTCATTGAATTTCTATTATTTTCATAAGAATAGTGACAGTGAAACACTATCCTAGATTCTATTCGTATGTTTGCTTTAATCCTTCCTTTTGATGTTTATACATTAATTAATTACACAATTTTACAGTGGTAGTGCCCGCTTTAACATGTTAGCACTGCAGGGCCGGAAATGGAAACAATTCCGTGTTTCGTCTGATGAGTGTGGTGCCTGAGGCCTAATTTAAGTCCCTTTCTCTTTACCACCCTTTTCTTATAAGGAGAGGTAGGGAAGAGGAAGTGGATATGACAGTGGAGGAGATGCATAGGAAGGGGAAATATCCTCTTTATGTGCATCTCCTCCTCCGTCGGATAAGGGTAGGCAACGCATGTACAATTGCGGATGTCTATGGGCAGCGGTCGCTTCGCCATTTTGGCGTTTTCAGGTGGCCGCTTGCTCGTTTGTCACCTTATATTATAAAAAATAATAATAACTAATTTAAAACAGAGATAACAAATGAGCACAAACTATTTTTTGATCCTTACCTTCATCATTTAAATTATCAAATTTCATACAATCAAAACCTCCTTATTCTGAAATTTTATAAACGATTACGTATAATGGCAAGTTATAAAGTTTTGTTTACAACTCAGTAGCAAAGCCACTATCAAAGCTATATGTAATTACTTAATAAACCATGACACAATAATAACATAGAAAAAAGGAATCCAGTGACAGAAAATTGTACACCTCGCCGCTCCCATCCCTTAAATTGCGCTTAATAATCGAGATGACTCTATTAACCCCCCTAAATTTTGTTTACCTAATAGAATAACGACCTATCGTATAATAAATTGGGAGATTTCCATACTCGATAGCGGCAGCCGTTTATCATTTTAATACCCGAGAGTGCCTCAAGGGTACTCAATGACGTCATTAGGTAGCACGTTTGTTTACTTTCAACAAAATTAAAATTAACATCACATAAATATAGTTAACGTAATTTGGATCTTATACCCATGTGATAGAGGTTAGATGTGAGAAAGTTTTGCTGATGAACGGTAAAATGCAGTTTGTTTTTTGTTAAAAGTAAAAAGGGCACCATCAGGAGATTGAGTGACAAGACCGGTTATTAAATTGTGATACAAATAACGTACGAACAGGCGATGATTAGTATTTTATGTTGGACAGGAATTATGGTATTAGTCTCTGAGTTTACATTGTCTGAAAATCTGTAGGAAAACATGTTGCCTCTTTGAAAAGGGAGGGAGAGTACAGTTAACAATTTATCTCTCTTAATACTGAACTTTCTTAATTTCAATTGTCTTCAAAAACTTTCCTCAATTCTTATTATAGAAACAACCCTCGGAACTTTTCAGTTTAAAATAAAAAGATCTTTGCCTAATACAACACAGTTCAAACCTGACCGTTTATTTAAGTAAACTCCGTGAAAACAAGAGCGAAATACATTTAAAAGAATTCCATTTTTAAATACTGTGTGAAAAAAAATTTAAAAACTAGTTTTTGTGACCTATGACGTCACAGTACAGCATAGCGTAACACATTGTACGAGGTCTCAGGTGGCTGTAACGTATCTGATTTTCACTAATCAATTTACCGGGATAAAATGATCGTGTCGCGTCGAAGCAATTTCTTAGTGAGAGTTTAGTGCCATCAGGTGCATTCGAACGTATCCTTGTTAGCTATCCTTCCTGTATTTTATTAGAGAAGATTTTCTTACACCCATTTTGTTGATTGTTGTCACATTGTTGAATTAAATAAATAAAAGCTTGAAATTATAGATAAGATACAGGTTTTTTTTTTTAAGTTTTTAAGCTAGCGCTTGACCACCATCCCACCGACTGAGAGTGAAGATTTGGTCGAAAGATGGTACGCGCTACCCTAATAAATACGCATTCACTCTTTTCTTGAAGGCCCCCACGTCATATCTGGACGGAAAAACCGACGCTGGCAACTTATTCCAAACCTCCGCAGTACGCACAAGGAACGATGACTCAAACTTCTTTGTTCGAACTCGCGGAATATCAACTGCAAAAGGATGGGTTCCGGCCGTATGTCTGAATGTCCGATGGTAGAATGGGGATGGCGGAATTATATCGTGGAGTTCTTGCGCACACTCTTCAAAATGAACCCTGTAAAATATCGAGAGATTAGGTACTGTACGTCTGTGTTCGTGACTGACTAAAGGTTCTTTAGAGCGGGCACACATCTTTCACTAAACTATCGCACAACTGTTCCGCGATTGTCGATTGTTTCGCAGTCTATTTAGCAGTTTAGTTGCACAACTAAAATCGAGTAGTGTGGTTACAAGCTCATAGGAATCAAAGTGCAACTAAGCAGTTGTGCGATAAATTAGACGAAGTTGTACGCGCTCTTAAAGAAACTTATGAGGCTTTTAGGTTGTTATTACTTGTTAACGTTGTATTTATACATAAATAAAAAACAGCTTTGATAATCATTTCTATATAATATGAGTTTTTTTTGAGGTTTAGTCGCTTGGGCGATAAAAACCTTTTTAGTATAAAAATTATCAGTACACTTTAATTAATCTAAATTAAGTGTTGGTTTGATGCACGTACCAGGCGCATATGACTTTCAGGCGGTCGAACGTATCAGCGGCGTGACGTCACCCGCGCCCAATCGTTCGCTAATGAGGAAGGAACGAACCTCGACCGGGATGCGAGCAATTAGCGCGGTCATAACAAATCCCCGGGAAACGGGCATAATCAGGACGCGAGGACAAACCGACAGCAATTATAATTAGAGCAACGATACCCGATGTAATCGAACGTTAAGCGAACACGAATTGTTAGCAAACTGCATATTGTAGATGATTAACAAGCATTTAGCAAACTTGAAGATGGTACTACGGTACGGTTTAGCTGTTTAAATTATATGAAGCTGCTAAGATATAAATGACTCTTTAGTAATGTTTAGTAAAAACAAAATATTCTTTGATGTAGTTTATTTCCTATTTATTGATTTTACGGTTTAACCTTTGAAGTATATAAGTTGGGCAATCCGTAACTTAACAGAGTTTATTATTAATACTTGCGTTATACGAAAACGCTAGAGGCAAGGAAACTTAAAATCGAAATCTTTTGAGATTCAAATCGGCACAAATGTTGTTAAAGGGGACAGACATTTTGATATCAAACGCACATTTTATTTTTCTTTACATCATACTAAATAAACCAATATTTGTTATTTTCATATAAATTACCATAGAGTAGCATATAGTCTTCTTTCTTCTACTACCGTGCCCGCCAGCTCCCGTCTTCTCTCTGTGTCGGACCCAGAATCGTCCGCATAATCTTTCTCTCCGCTACTAGTAACTTCTTCTTTTAGCGTAAGTGTCCAGGTCTCGCAGCCATAACTCAAGATCTTAACTTAACTTCATACTAATATAATTAAAATGAATGTATGTATGTTTAATACGTTACCAGAACGGCTCAACAGGCTATTAAAATTAATCGTAAAAAAGAACCCAGGCTTAATAAAGATTTTAACTCCACGCAGGCGGAGCCCCGGGCGACAATAAGTGTATCTATAAAGGTACTTAACTAAAACGCATCCAAATCTCTGTCTCACTTTATAATTGAGTAAATTAAAAGAAAAATATACTTTATACAGTTTGATTCTAACAGATTGAAAAGTGAATTCGGTAGCGAACAAATTAAAGATTCAATTGGAGAAACTCCGCGGGGCCGTTATTAAAGTCCACAGGTAATATGGTAAGGCAATATGTGGAGTACACGAACGCGGGGTTAAGTATAAACACTTACGTAATGGATATGCACCGTTCCCGACCCCGGGTATAATGTGAAAAAGTAAAGCCGGAACGACCCCCGCGGGGCTGGGAGATCGGTTTTTCGCTGCGGATTGTTTTGAATATCATTCTCTATGTACCGAATATTGTCTAGATTGGACAGGGTTTTGGAATTGAGAAATGACCCGAGTGAGAATTTCCGTTATAACCGTTTATTGTTTTGAAGTTGTTTTACTTATGTGTGTTTATTCTGATGTTTTATTCTGAGTTACTGGCCCAAGAAACACTTTTCTAATTATGTACTTACGTTATTCAATTAAATATTTTTTTAAAGAAATCACGTGCGAACTAATTGAATCTATCGGGTGAATTTTGAAACATCACAAACATTTCCCTTAAGCGTCGTTTCCAGTCAGACATCCAAACTTTAGTGGAATTTTAGCTTTGTTTGAATATCTGCCTGTATAACGGCTATATAACGTGATAGCCAATTAATTTATCCTAACTAGGTTAATAAGAGTTAGCAGCAATTCCAAAAAACCTTCAAAAAAGTGTCAGGGATATATGAAACCAACCGACGGACAGACAGTTTTCCTTATGGTTTTAATTAAGCCGAGCCACAAACTAACCTGCCGCCATTTTTGCAGTCCCGCACCGCTCGTGCAGATTGATTAAAAGTCTATGGCCCATGCTTTATGCCGAGTTTCCATTGTCATACGGTATTACTACACGAACTGTATCTAAGTGAATATAATGTACAAGTATATCTTACTAAAATATACATTTAAGTGAGCAACAACTAAATTTATTTGAAGAGTTAAATTCATATTAAAAGTTTACAAACAAATTGTTTTGTTACAATTTTTGTTTTACACTTCAAACGCAAACAGAGCCTAAATTAAAAAATAATACTTTTAATCTTTGATTCAATAATTTTTATGGTATTTATTATACTTAAGATTTTTAAAAGGTGTTTTCTATCTGCATACAAGTACTCGAAAATATATCATAGTTACTTAAGTTATGTACATACTAGCTTTCGCCAGCGACCTCGTCCGCGTGGAAATAAAAAAGAAAACAAAAGTAAGTAGCCTATGTGTTATTCTAGACTCTGTTCTAAAACTATGCCGAATTTCACCCAGATCCGTTTAGCCGTAGTTAGATGCCTATCTAACACGATAATTTAAAAGCTATACAACAATGGAAACAAAGTCAACCCTTGTACCGCTCAAGCAGCATCTAATTTATGGTTGAGGTGGGCCCCGGGCCGATAGTTAAAGCCGGACGCTAATTCTGACGGACATGCCGAAAGTTGCCCGCCCGTTACGTAGTCTCACTTATTGTTCTGTTTATCTACAGTACTACGAGTAGCCAACAGACACGCATTTAACAAACGGAATTATTGAATGGTTCATGTTCAATATAATTACCTAATGCTCGTGACTTTGCCTGCTTGAAAGTAAAAAAAGTAGCCTATGTTTCTCACAGATAAGTTACCTTTCTAACGATAAAAGAATTTTAAAAATCGGGCCAAAAGTTTTTGAGTTATTTCAATACAGACAAAAATACAAATATTTCCTCTTTATAATAAGTATAGACAAACGGTTAAAAATTATAAATTGTTTAACTAAAGGTTACATTTGAAGAAAGTAAAACAAACAAAAACTCCATTCCGTTTTTCTTGAGAAATAACAATTGTACACTTAATACTAGAAAGAAAACTAAAGTGGTCGTTAAAATCTACTTGGAAACAATTTCATGACATTAATCTGAAGCGAAGGTGACAATGTTCAGTACTGCAATGGCACAAGGATTGTCTGTGACATATGGCGGTGAAAACCTCCGCTAATACAACTGTTCTCTGACGTTTTTCGCGAGCACGCATTTCTTTTGTTTCGGCCATGAAACCAGCGACTTAAGAAAAAATAAACTATTCAAATATAATTCGAAAAATACAAAATCCGATTAGTGGCATCAGATTTCCAAGTTACAATTAAATGCCAATAAAACCAGTTTTACTTTACATACTACTTACTGACTAAAATTAATTATGTAGTCTCAAATGGAGTGTTTTAGTATGAAGAAAACGATAGGAAACTAAATAGAGTCTGATATAGCAACAATTACTTTATTAAATACTTATTTATGGAAACGAGCAAACTCGATAATAGTTAATAGACACTAAAGATTTTTAAAGTTGAAGTTAAAACGCAATTGACAGCAGTCCAAAGTGATATCATATATTTGCTACATTTCTAATAGTAGTTTTCTAAACATAATATAGTAATACATACTGTCATTTTACTCATTCCCTTTGGTACAAAAAGGACAACAATACAAGTGGAACGATAGTGGAGTTTCGTAACGCTAACTCTTTGGCCACACAAGATCTACTACAATGGACTATTAAGTTGTGTCCATTTGTCACACGTCAGCGGATCATTTATATGATAGTTTACAGATGTGGTGGACGCTTATCTTGTGATTATGACGGCCCAATCGCCTGAGTGTACGTTGCAGACAGACCAACACATTTCTCACCGGCTAATGAATAAGTATCACGTTACAACATACGATATATTGTTTATTTAATGCTATTTTTCTTCTTTACGTCACTTAATATGTAATAACTAGCTTTCTCCCGCCACTCTGTCTGAATTAATAAAAACAAAAGTGAGTAGATATGTTCTTTCTGACTATCCTCTACATCTATACTAAATTTCATCGAAATCTGTTCAGCCGTTTAGACTCCAAACTCTAGCAAACATCCATCTAAATTTTCGCATTTATAATACAAGAACGATTACTTTGAATAGTCCAACAAATAAACATAAGAAAGGCTCTGTATTACGTGGTTGGGTCAACTCCGGTTTTAACCATTACAAGTTGCAATAGCGACATCTATTATCAAAGTTTAATAAAATAATTAAGTAAAATAACATTATACATTTCAAACGATTTATTTATTTTCACACATTTCTATATAATATAATATCAGATTGGAATATTTTCATACATATATCATATTACCTCATTCGACTTCAGCTACAGCAGTATAATTTAAAAGAGAACAAGCATTTACGCCTCTAATTAGCTTCAGGTATCCGTTAGCTCCCCAATGAACGTTATAAGAGTTCTTTATCATCCAATATGGCGTTCCGTTCTCTGTAATGACACACTTGTTAAGATCAACTCTTCCATACTTATATTTCTAGCCGTGGTCGCCCATCTTTTCCTCGTTCTTCAAAGTCTTTCAGATATCCTTTGATCTATTTTTCCAAATTGTGTCTTCTGTTAATATCTAACTAACATCATATAACCAGCTTTTAGACCAAGAACAAAACTACCGATTCAAACCGAGTATACGTCTCACATGGTTCCTGTTTCTTCATATCCTTGCCATTGATAACTGATGTAAAATATACCTTATTCACTAAGTGATAATGTACATTTCTAATTGGATTCTTTTTGAATCGGTTATGTAGTTTAAGCCCGTATTCAATGCAAACAATCATTCTTCTTTGTAATATTAGTATAGACAATAAAACAGTTGGTTTTAAAACTAAATATAAAATACATACCAACACCATAACCTACGATGAGCATAGCGTGGTTGGGTTTCTTTCCTTTCGGACAACCTTTACCGTCGTACATTTGACCTCTGTACGAGCTAAACTCTTTGTTCGCGTAGAACCCTGACAAAAGTAACTGGCTTAAGGAAACACTTTAAACTAACGGGTATAATACAAAATGTTCATGCATGTTACTGTAATAATGTTAACATTAAATTTTAGGTAATATAATAAAGAAACGTTTTATTTTTATTATTATTGAAATATTAAACTCGCCTTAATCTGCCTCCTGATCATCTCCACCTCCTTATTTTCTACACCTACTCCTATTATTCTACTTATCATCAACTTGCCTTTATCCCTTACGGAGGGTCGTCACAGTATGTGCTGCTCTTCCATACATCTCTATCAGCCGTCATATCTGAATCCACTCCCTTCTTAAGCATATCTTCTTCCACACAATGCATCCATACTTTCTTCGGTTTTCCTCTTCCTCTGTAGCCATCCACATTCTTCTATTCATTCTTAATACTTATTATTAACACTCCAATTATTTTACTCCTTTTTGGATTTATCTATTAATCTGATTTCCGCCATCTCAGTCGTCACTCCCTTTTTGATCACCATTCACGCAATCCATTCGTCTCTTTCTACCTCTACCTCTATCGGTTTACCTCCACACATAGCTTAAGTTCTCTTGTCATATGCGATTCTTCTTTCTGTAAATCTGGTGACTTAGGGCTTGTTCCACAATTCTTGTAAATTGTCAGATAATTCAACGTAAAAAGTATGTGATGGAAATAACGGATTTTGGTACTCAATCTGACAGTGACGTCACTTTTAAGCTATCTGAGCCTATATCAGCCAGTGGTGGGACAGGCCATCTTTTCTGTCTCAGACAAATCCCTTAACTGCATTACATACATTTTGACAACGTGCAATTACGGTATCAGACAGTAGATTCAAGCTTTAAACGGTTGGCAAAATATTTTTTTAATAAAAATATTGGTAGATTTTTGTTAATTTACTAAAATTTCCATTAACCATTCCAACTAAGCTCTAGGCTTGTGCTAGGATATGGTTCACAATAGTCGAATGGCGGGATTCGAACCCTAGACCGCTATTGGTGCTTTGAATTGATTACTATTTTCAAATATGTGAACTTACCAGTCGAAACAGGACCTGTCTGATAAACCAAATCCTTGAGTTTTTCCTCGTCATCCACTGTCACGGTGCGCCCACCCTTAACTCGCACTGCTACTTTGTTCTTTTGAAACGAACATTTATTTTGACTTGGCTTGTATGGATAATCCCTTTCCAACATAAAACCACCCATTTTAGCTGCGGCACTAAAATGAAAACATAAAAGGATATGTTTAAAGGAGTTAATTCAGATCTTACGGCTGATAGAGATGTAAGGAAGAACATGTAACAGTATGTAGTATGCCGACCCTGCGGGACAAGAGCAAGGTTGATAATGACTAAAATGACAGATAAATTGGCCGTAAGAAACGAAAGCTTACCAGAGAATGTAAATACGCTTTACTATTGTAGAGAAATTCCAATAAAATAAAATTAAAATGTATTCTTTGATACGAGTATATCAAGGGGCAAACTACAAGGGATAAAAAACGGCGGCCTAATTTTAGTACCTTTCGTTTGCCACCCTTTTCTTAAGAGGAAAGGATGGTAAGAAACAAATACTTTAAAATAAATGAATGCCTGATTTTTCTTACTTAAGTCCCCTATCTGGAGCATTGCCTGTGCAACCTCCGCTTTGATCCCAGCAGTCAATCAGCTGCTTTTCTGACAAAGAAAGCAATTCCGAATGTTTTATAGCATACTGGCCTTCTGCAGCACCTGGACGATAAATACAAAGAGATATTAAACCTCCTATCTTCTCATCTACTAGCATTTCTATGTATATCTATACTAATGTAATAAAGCGTAAATACAATAATTTGTAGTATAGGACATCAGCAATTACATCACAACATATATTTAAATATTTTCTTTAATAAGATGCCCTACACTTTGACATATTATAGGGCTATCTGAACTAATATATAAAGAGATACTGGATTTTTCGAAAAATCTTACAAAGTTACGTTATTAGTTAGAAACATAATCCATGTTTTTATTACATTTTAATTTCCCATTTATTTCAAAGAACCTGTTTTTTATAACGAGCAAGCGGCCAATGAATCCACCAAAATGGCGAAGCAGCCGCTGCCCATAGACATCCGCGATCGCAGATGCGTTGCCTACCCTTATCCGACGGAGGAGGAGACACACATAAAGAGGATTTTGCCCCTGCTTATGCATCTCCTCCACCGTCAAATCCACTTCCCGTTCCTATCCTCTGCTTATAAGAAAAGGGTGGTAAAGAGAAATGGAGCCAAATTAGGCCTCCGGCATCACACTGATCAGACGAAACACGGAATTGCTTCCATTTCACGTCTGTCTTCTGTGTGGTCGTGGTATTACACCGGGCGTGCCGGCCCATTTGTGTTAAAGCGGACACTACCACTGTCAAAAAATCCTAAAATAATATGAAAACAGTCATAAAATTAATATACAAACCTGTAGAACTAAACGCCCAACAAGCACCGCAACCTTGTTGATCTTTGACATCAGTCACAACATTTTTGTCTCGCCAGTCAAATTCTTCTGGTGCCTCAATATTATCTAAAAGAGTGTCAACATCTACTGGCGTGTCATCACT
This sequence comes from Papilio polytes, assembly GCF_000836215.1. Taxonomy (NCBI): domain Eukaryota; kingdom Metazoa; phylum Arthropoda; class Insecta; order Lepidoptera; family Papilionidae; genus Papilio; species Papilio polytes. Next base: position 6,209,994 of record NW_013525102.1, read on the forward strand.
ATCCGATCTTCTTCCACTAACAGCCATCCCAGTATACTGAGATATAAATTCCTCATGAGTTAAATCAACGAATTTTGTGATACCATACACGGCGGAGCTACTTTTTTTGTTCCTTTCATTTATATCTTCCAGGTTTTTAACGAAGATTTCATATCGATAATTATATTCTTCTCGTTCATATTGTTTGTTATATTTCTCAACGAATTCAGCGAACAGTTGTCTAGAGTTTTCTATATCGTAAACAACGCTGCTCGGTTCGACAAATTCTTTTCCTAAACGATCGATTCCGATCGCGCCAACTACAATAATGAAAATTGAAATCGTTAAAAGTTTTAACATTTTAAATATCTACGTACTTTTCAACTAAATTGTAATGTTCAGTTCTTATAATTGTTGACTTATATACTAAATTTTATTTACAGAATTTCTGCATGTTATGATAAAATTCCATTTCTATTCGTATTTCCAGATGTTATACATTCTTATAGATAAAACTTTAGTATATCATAAATGTCTTTTGATATCACTTGATTTATTACTTTTTCTGTTGATGTCATAACAACTAGAAATAGTTTTTTCAAGGTTATAAGTTGTGTTTCAACTTTTAAACAAAACAGTAGACGATCACCATACGCACTAAAAAGGGGTAAACTGCGTAGGGGTTTTTGTACAATATTATAATGTAAGTAATATCAATTAGGGTTGTAACGGAACTCCGCTTCCGCATCCGCAAGTGCGGAACTTCCGCATCCGCTTCTGTTATATTTTTATGCGGAGTTATAACGGAGGTTAGTTTTCGTCGTATCGTTTATGCGGCCCGCGTGTGGGTGATATGTCAACTAACTATAATTGTTATACATTATATTTTCATAATAAACTGTATCTTGTAATTACGTACCAATCTGTATTTTGAATTAACGTACTTTTAGTTTTTATTTATTTAATAAATCGCAATTAATATGTTATTGTTGACCTCCGCTTCCGCTTCCGTTTACCTCCGCTTTTGCAGAGGTGAAGCCCTTCGCCTCCGCATCCGCATCCGCTTCCGTTAAAATGGCCTCCGTTACAACCCTAATATTAATAACAACATTGTTTTGTCTTTTTTATGTTTTGACAATTGAGATAATTCATTCATGGGGTCTCCATCTAATAATCTAGGCTAGGTCAAAACGGTTACCAATAATGTCGTCTTATTTAAGGAAGTTTGCATATATTTTAAAGTTTACTACCTTATAGCTAGATTGACCCTCTTAACTGCTCATAGAAACGCCTTTGCATTCTAGATTAACAGTTTTAAGGTTTACAATCATCTACAGCGGTATTACAGCTTTTTACATTTAGTAAAAACAAACGAATGTTGATAGAGAAAATATGAGAAACTCGATTTTTGTCAACCCTATCTGTTGTACAAATTTAAATTTGTAAGGGGAATGGACCCATGATGTCTTTGTAAACAATTTATTTAAATGTAAAGGTGCCCTTAGGTGCTGAACTTACCAAAATATTTTTTTAATGTTATCTCTTCATCGTGTAGGTTGATTCTATTGCCTGTGGTCTATGGACGTAGAAGCCATCGTCTATCCAAGAACCAGGATTTAGGAGTTTACTAGATTCTTAGACATTTCCTTTGAGATGCTTATTTATTTATTAAAACACAAAAAGTTTTGTTATGAGTGCTGATACCATCTAAAAACGTTCTTTAAAATGTTTGCTTCGATTCGTACTGCTAACGCCATCTATGTTAGTTTTGGGTCAAAAGTTCACAAATTCTTCACTGTTGATGACGCTGATAATGTTACATGTGTTTGTAATAAGATTTAGCTTTTCATTATAACTTTAAATTAATATTAACGTTTTACAATGAATCATTATTTGTAATAAGGTGCCAGTCGTAAAAGTGTAGCTAATAAATAAAGTAATAAAACAAATTGAACCTTTAAAAATTATTTAGCAGAAGTTATAAGCAAGCAATATAGATGGCGCTGTTACACATTTAAACAGAAACTAACAGAAAAATGCCTAAGATGTAAAGAATTATTTCAAATACTTTTTAAAAAGTAAAAAAAATTAAAAACGTAAAAGAAAAAAGGACCATGATATATAGCACATCCCAAGGGATAATAGCAGCACTACAAACTGTCAATGTCACTATCAACGACAACACGAGTTCTGTCAGCTGATTGGAAGAAGCGGCATTATAACCTTAAAACGTTTTGTCTTGCATTTAATAACATAAACTATACAGCAAGAATAACGGATACTGTGTTAAATTCTCTTAATTAAGTTGCAGTGTTTTACAAGTTCATTATTATTTGTTCTCCTAATCGAGGGTTGTGATTCTTGTCTTTGCCAGTTTGTGTTAACGGAGTTCGAAATTTTGCGTTATAAATATCAGTTAATTGATATAATTTTATTGAAAACCGATTCCATTGCTAGTTTCAGAAATATCGTTAAAGTATAATTTAGCTTTAAAGCTCTGTAGAAGCATAAACGCGATTGGTTGCTTTTGTTTACTTACAAGTGTTTATAACCTCACTTAAATAAATATTTATTTTTCGTACGTATGATTAGACACATCTGTACGAAATTGCAAACAAACGTTAGAATAGTTGATACTAAAATATCTCGTAACATTAAAAAAATGGCGGGTTCTATTTCGAAAGTTGAGTGCGACACAGTAATGGCGGGTGAGGAAGTGCCATCGAAAAAACTTAAATTAACTGATGATGGTCCTTTGAAACGAACTGTCGCGACTATGTGTGGTGCTTGGCGACCAGAAGAAGAGGATGGTGGACTCATTTTAGTGTTTAGAGATCGTAAACCCTGTTTAAGTCCAGATCCTGAGAAGGAATGTGATTATCCTGAGAATATTGAAGATTTTTGGCTGGCCACCTTCCAAAGCGACGATGATAATCAGGTTAGATAATTGTTATTTTTTAAGGTAGATATTACAATAAGAAAACTTTTGAAAAATTGGTTTACGTTTTATAATGTTATTCCAATCAGCGCCATCTGTTGTTGACTGCTTAAAATTAAAAGTAATAACTGTACAAGTTTTATTAGTTCTTAAATCAACCTATAGATGGCGCTTTGTCAAAATCAAATAAATAATCTTCATTGTTCGTAAATTAATTTTTAATATCAACCAATTCGTTTGTTTTTGTAACATGAACATTTTTTAAAACATCACTCCAAGACATACTTTTAAAGATAACATTGTTTTGCTATATAGATTGCCTTAGGATATTAGAAAACACTGCTTCTATTAACGTTTGGTTAATCAAAGGCAGCCGCAAATCGTGCCGGCGGCCTGCGTAATGGTGGCGTTGGAAATAATTAAGTCCGCCAACCCTCATTAATATCGCGCCACACTTATTTAAAATCGTTTCAATACTGAAGTCGGCCCGTTAATTAAATAGCGGAAAGGTGGGTAACCGTCACTATGAAATTAGGTACGTATTTCAGATTTCAGGTTACGAGATAGGGTATCATTTCAAATTGTTATCTAAATTATTAAGAATTAACCTGTTGCTCTTCATCATCATCATCACGAGCTCACTATATGTGCCCACTGAGGGGCTCACAGCCTACCCCAAATTAGGGATGACTAGGCCATAGTCAACGAACCAAAGGCAATAGTGTTACTCGCGACTTCGAAAAAAATACAAAACATAGCCTATGTTATTCACTAATAACGTAGCTTTTTAGTGGTGATTTTTTTTAAATCAGCCCAGTTTTTACGTGAATGAAATATAAACGTAAATAAAAAAAATCTTTTCTCTTTATAATAGTATACCAATATGTTTAACTAGTTTAATTTCGTTCCAGTATTCGGCTGTCAGTGTTATTTGAGTGGTGTTGGATTACAAGATATCGTAATTAACTAATTAGTGCGACACAGACAGTTGTGTTGAACATTGTTGATTAATATATCGTTCGATGTAATGGAAATGTAGGACAAATCTACATTATAAGTATACAGTTTCCTTTAATTAAATCTATCATTACCTAAATGTATTTTTTTTTATAACATAAGATGGCAAACGAGCAAGCGGCCATCTGAATCCGCCAAAATGGCGAAGCGACCGCTGCCCATAGACATCTGCAATTGCAGATGCGTCGCCTACCCTTATCCGACGGAGGAGGAGACGCACATAAGGAGGATATTTCCTCTTCCTATGCATCTCCTCCATCGTCAAATCCACTTCCTCTTCCCATCCTCTTATAAGAAAAGGGTGGTGAAGAGAAAGGGACTTAAATTAGGCCTCCGGCACCACACTCATCAGACGAAACACGGAATTCCTTCCATTTCACGCCTGTCTTCTGTGTGGTCGTGGTATTACACCGGGCGTGCCGGTCCATTCGTGCTAAGATGTTAAAGCGGGCACTACCACTGTTATTGATTTAGAATAGTTTTAGAAATAACAGAGTTGTATATTTACTATATATTAAATACAAAACGAGGCGTTTAATTTTACTTAATTAGCCTGTTGGTCGCGACTTTGGCTCCGTTTATTAAAAAAAACAATAATAAAAATAGCATATGTTACTCATTGATAACGTAGCTTTTCAATAGTGAAAGAATTTTTAAAATCGGCCCAGTAGTTTTTGAATTATTTCAATACATACAAAAATCCATAAATATTAATCTTTCCCCTTTATAATATTAATACAGACGAGTAAATAATATAATATTTGTCGCTACGGTCTCCTTAAATAACCGTTAATGACTTATGCTCGGTTGCTGTTGTGTTGTTTGTTCCTTTCGGATTAGAAAAACAACTGTGAGTAGCCTATGTTTTTTCTAGACTATTCTCTACCTCTATGTCAAATTTCATCGAGATCCGTTCTGCCGTTTAGGCTACAAACTCTAACAATCATCCATCCATCTAAACTTTCGTATTTATGATTTTAGTACGAAAGTATGGAGTATGGTTAGTATGATTATTTTATACAACTTTCATTTTTATTTCAAGTTGAAAGCATCACTCCATAACACCTGAATATTTTTATACCCATAGTTAACGTAAAAGCTCTTTGTGCCCAGTGTACCGTCATGTAAGGTTGTGACGTCAAGTCGGCGCCTTGCTTCACGCAATCGAGCAACGTTAATGAGATGTTGACGAGGTACTTGTACAGACCCACCAAATGCTCTCGCTCTTAGATTTCATCAGACAAAAAAAGATTTAAAACGAATAGACCTTTTAACACATAAATGAATATGTTTTCAATTAAAAAACCCGACTTGAAAACTAATAAAAAAGATCTAAGAATAAATAGGAATACACAGACAGTGGCAAGCGACTTTGTTTACTATATGTATAGAGGTTGTCTAAGGCCTTTAACTTAGCTGGAATACTTGGTTGGAGAAATGTGACAGTGGTAGAGCCCACTTTAACAACTTCGTACGAATGCGCCGGTTCGCCCGATGGAATACCACCACCACACAGAAGACGGCGTAAAGTGGGAGCGATTCCGTGTTTTGTCTGATGAGTATGCGTGCCGGTGGCCTAATTTTAGTCCCTTTCCCTTTTCATCTATTTATTGTAAGGAAAGAGTGGGAATGGAAAGCGGCTTAACGGCGGCGGAGACGCATCGGAAGGGGAATTGTCTTCTTTATGTGTGTCTGTCTGTGCGTCTCCTCCACCGTCGATTAAGGGTAGGCAACGTATCTGCAATTGCGGATGTCTATGGGCAGAGGTCGCTTCGCCATTTTGTCAATATCTGTATGTTTTCTTTATACGTAATAAACTCGACACAATTATAAAGGGAATTTTTGAAATTAAATTCTGTTCATTTGCATGCACTATAAATGGTTTGGAGTTACGGGTTCTAGTTTATCTAGATATACGTTGCATCTGATTGTTTCTGTCGGAACGTGACTGGCAACTTGTATCAGCTAACAGAATGTACAATTGTAGCCCGGTATCTCATTTTACGTTGCGTTTGCTTCAATTAAAACTTGTGTTAGGATTTTCGTGTTTGCTGTTGCCATGTTATAGTTACATTACTGTTTATTTATTTGTATTTTTAATGTTCATAAATAGTTAAATTAGTTGATGGTTCTATTCGCAAGTTCCTAATATAAATAATTTTATTCAAGTGAGAATTGCTTGGGATTTTCAGACTCGTTGGTTTAATGGAGTATTGCTCGACCCCCTCGAGTGCTCAACGCTCACCGCTCATACTCAACTAATAAATATTTCAATTGGATTTACAGTCCTGTAAATTGCTACTTTATTTGTAACGAGCTGTTGCCCGCGACTTCGTCCGCGTGGTATTACAAAACATACGAACTATATAAATTACAAAAAGTTACGTATCCCTCGGGAACCGGACATTTCTCGGGGATGAAGCTTTTCCCATGTATACTCCAGACTTTGTTTTACATCTGTGCCAAATTTAAATAAGATATGTTGAACCATTGCAGAATGATCGAGTAAACATTAAAAAACTAAATTAATGAATCCCACGGGAACCGTAACTATTCCCGGGATAAAAAGTAGCCTATGTGTTCTTCCAGACTATGCTCTAAACTTGTGCCAAATTTCATAGAGATCCGTTCAGCCGTTTAGGCTACAAACGCTAACAAACATCCATCCATCCATCCATCCATCCATACTTTCGCATTTATAATATTAGTAAGAAGTAAGATAATATTAGTAAGATAGACATGTCTATATAACTGAAGTTCTATATATCCAAATATCTGAATAAAACATAGCGAACCCTTTTGATCTGTTTGTAAATAAGTTTTTAAATTAAAAACTCCGAGCACTGGTCAGGCGGCCATCTTGTGAAACTGTCAGTTACTAACGAACAATACAATAGTACAGTAATTACGAACGAAATTGTATATACTTGTATCTCATGATCGGAAAACATAGAGTATACCAGGAGCATCGCCAAGAAAGTCTTCAAGTCGTCAGTCTTAATGTTGGTTGGAAGAAACGACTCGAACAATAGACATGACGTCACAGCGTGTCAAACTTCTGTAACACATTTAAATTAATGTTACTCTCAAGGAAGTTATCGAATTACACGGATGCGTTCAGCTAGGATGTGTGTCTGAGAATAGATCATACTAGGTGTTAGTTTAGCTGTTCCCTTTCTACCGCTTTCTATTAGAAACAAAGTGTATAAATTATTCAAACATTAGATTCCGCCCTCGAGTCCATCTGTGTGGAATTAAAAAAAAAACAAAAGTGAGTAGCCTTAGTGTTGTCCTAGACTATTGTATATATCTCATCCGAATTTCATTAAAATCCGTTCAGCCGTTTCATCCATCTAAACTTTCGCATTTATAATATTAGTGTGATTACGTCGTTATAATACAGTACTTTAATACTAGTGTACTTAGTTGTTTTATAACATTAGGTCGATTGTCTTCAAGTAAGTACTTTATGACACAGTTTTTTGTCGTGAAATAGAGATGCTTAATGACAGTGTATAAATCCCCAGGACTCCGTCCGTGTGGAATTAAATAAAAACTTAGTAGCCTATGTGTTCTTCCAGACTATTCTACATCTGTGCTAAATTTCATCGAGATTCGTTCAGTTTAGACTACAAATTCTAACAAACATCTATCTAAACTTTCGCATTTATAATATTAGTAGGTAAATAGTATTTAAATGAAAGAGATTTTTTTATTTCCTAACCAATGATTTAGATTGAATTCAAGGATTTTTGTAGAAGAAAATATCGTTGAAAACGGTAATTTTATTAAAATTTAATTCTCTCGCGGCTTACCACTTCCCGTATCACCTGTGAATTTTAATATGAAGCGAGTTCTGGATGCCGTAGGGGGGGGGGGGGTTAGGGAGTTCGTGTTCAAACATCATTTCATATTACGATAGCTTTATATCCGAGAATGGTTTTTGAACTTTGCATAAATGTTATTTGATTCGGAACGTATTCATTTATTTTAAACGTACTTTATTGAATACGTTTCTTTGTTCTATTATTACCAAGCTTCAGTTTAATGTAGTACCGTCAACTTTTCTGGCTTTTTACATTTTATTTATTAATCTTACTAGTTTTCGCCCGCGACTCTGTCCGTGTGGAATTAAAAAAAAAAAAACAGAAGTGATAAGCCTATGTTCCAGGCTATCTTTTACATCTACACCAAATTTAAGTGAAATCCGTTCAGCCGTTTTGGCTACAAACTCTAACAAACATCCATCCATCCATCTAAACTTTCATATTTATGATATTAGTATGACTGGATCACATAAAATGATTGTTGTTCTCTTAATACTTAAATTACTTATCCATTTAAATAATAAATTATTTCTAATAGCTGTATTTTAGTTATAATATCCGTTTTAGTTAATTCTATCTCAACATTTAGTTTGTTAGTGAATGATTCACCAGTCGACTAACCACTAATCATATTTTGCGTCACAACACTATATACATTAGTGGGTAATGTCCCATTGCGAGGTACAATTTCACTGACGCTTAAGGTGTTATTCCACTACGACTGATTGTAATAAATTGTACCCATCTGTGTGATGTCTACGAACGCTATTAAATAGAGCGTTATTGTTTAGATTACATCGTTAATAATGTTACGTGTACTTTACTGTAGTGATGTGCTTAGTTACATTATACTAGTACATAGCGACTACAATAGACTTATTGGTATATAGCGAGAAACTGGCAAGTTGTAAAGCCACTGTTGTTCATGTAATTGTGGATGTGTTGTCTACCTAAAAGGTATATAATTAGAGGATATTATCCCTTCTTTGCCTAATCTGTTTCTCCTTTCATTTCCCTATAAAGAAATAGTGTGAAGGGAACGTGGACTAAAGGCCTACGGTATAGTCTGTTTTTTATTGACTACAATCTCGTTTAATGTTGTGGTAATGCCAAAAGACGTCTAAATTATCGCACAACTTTTTAGTATCGCGTTGATTACTATGAGCTTATAAGGAGGTGAGCACAACTTGATATTTAGTTGTGCAACTAAACAGTTGAATTGTCTGCGAAACAATCGACAGTCGCATAACAGTTGTGTTACTTTAGTAAAAGATTCTGCGCCCGCTCTTAAAGTACCTGCATTATGCTGTTTCTGAAGTAATAAAAATCATTGTTTATCTGTAATACATTTGCTGTTGTATTTAGCATAGTTGTGTATTTATTATTCACGTTTAGTTCCAACTAGAGCGTTGTAATATGTGATATTCCTAAACCGGATTAGTCACAGCTTAACAGATTGAACGTAAATCTTCTTGCAGATAAATTAACGGCTTTGCATGTTGATTGTTTTAAAACTAGCTTTCGCCTATGACTCCGTCCGCGTGGAATTAAAAATGTAAGTAGCCTATGTGTTCTTCGAGACTATCCTCTATATCCATGCCAAATTTTATCGAGATCCGTTCAGCAGTTTAGGCTACAAATTCTAACATCATTTGTAATATTAGATTCTACGGCTATAAAGTAATTTCCAAAAGGCTACATTTTATTCTTTTTAATATGAAGAGTTCGTTTTGCAGAAGAATACCGAAGTGGTTTTCTTAATTAGGAGTCAGTGTGTATAAAAAAAGTTATTTGAAATGTAATTTTGATAGTGGCATATGTCATTTACAGTGTACACTAGTCCTGTAGATTGAAGTTTGCAATAACGAAGCGGTGATGCGAAATATTCGGAAAATGGTTTCCAGGAATATCTACGTATTTCCTGCAGTCAGTCGCTGCAAGAATATAACGTAACATCACTGAATATGTACCTATTTGGATTTTAAAATACGATATGATTTTGCGAGTTAATTTGTAAATTGTATGATCGGGTAAGAATGAGCGAGAGTCCAAGGGATCGCGATATTTTTCTCGCTGGTAGGTTTTTCACTGATTCTATTCTATCGCTTTTGAAGATTGTTCATTGGAGCTGGACATAAACTCTCGCTTATAGAGGTGTCTTGCTTATCCAGTTCACGCGAATGCTGGTTCGAACTCGAGAGTTTTTAAAATCGGCCCAGTAGTTTTTGAGTTATTTCAATATATACAAAAATATAAATCTCTAATAGTATTAGAATACATTATAGGTTCCTTTACTCTCAGAACGGCAGCACAATTTTTGCTATTGTTCAATAAATTAATATTTTTAAGATTAGAAAGCTATATTTGTGTCTCGTCAAAGATTGTATATTCTATGAACAGATTTTCTTTACATATGCGCCAATTTTATTAAACTGCATATTCTCCCGTTCTAAAATATTTCTCGGCAGCCTTTTAAAATGTGAGCGTGACAAGAAATTCATTTAAATATAGCCTTCGCCGGATGGGTATTCACGTAGACAAATATTGACGAACGTACAATAAAAACCACATTATGTTTTCATGAAAACTTTACAAAGTATCTTTTGTTCGCGAATGTACATTTTAGAATTGAAACAATTTAGTTTTGAGTTTCATTGGCTTATAAATAGATAACTGTATTGTGTTTGACCTTTTTATGCGTTTGCATTAAGATATTACTTAAATTAGGTTTTAAAGAACTAGCTGTTCCTGTGCGGCTTCATACGCATAAGATTATAAAACTTTATTGTTTACATTTGTCAAATTCTCAATTGCACATGTCAATATTACCGTTACCATAATAACCTTGCTTTCTTAATATTGGCAGCTTGTAGTTTATGGTTTCTTTCCCACGTGAAGGTTATTTCCAGTTTATATAGTTAATTTTAATAGAGTGAAAATATATAACTTAAAGCGTGTCGTAAGTGTAGGATTTTTTTTGTTAATAAATGAATTATTTAAAAATATGCGGTGATTGCTGACATCCTACGCCACAGTAGTGTGTGTTTACGTTTTATTATATTAGTATAGGTATAAATAATACATCTTTCTACAGAAACATTTAAAGAGCTTATCGTAAAGTACACTAGCAAATCTTATACAATTTTTTGTCGATAACGATACGGATAATTTCTCGTAACTCGTATTCGTGATAGATCTAATATTCGTTTCGAAATAACCTCCTATAAACTTTGCCAAGTATCAAGACATGCGGTCGTTGTATAACTTCAAATATCGAGACACGTATTAGTAATTGTTTCATCCCTTCAGGAGCTGATCTGTCGTCCGTACAAACAATACGTGACCGAAGCGCGGTCATGCTTCTTCAGATGTCGCATGGTATTGTGTTTACACTTATTTACCGTTCACATCACAATTTCTTTTCTAAGGAAATCTTTATACTAAAGTACCGTTGTTTACTTTTGTTAGTAACAATTTTGTGTAATATTAAATAAATGTTATACGGTTGAATTCTGAAAAGACACACTTTGATTTAAAATTAATGTTAAAATTTTAAATTTGGTCTTTTTTATTTGACACGCTTTTACATTTTGTAATATCGTTTCAGTATTCTACCATAAAATTGTACATTTTAGTTAGGGCTGATAATAAAATTGACAACAAATATAGTAATGAATAAAGGACTTCCTCATTTTTTAAGTCGGTTTAAAATGTAACTCAAAATAAAATCAATATTTCCCATAGAATAAATTTAAAAATGCAATTTTGAATTTTCCGTTTTTCATTTCAGACCAAAAAACAGAAACAATTGTACAGTTAAATTTATATGCCATTGTGCAGTTTTGATGTGAAATTTAGAATAAAATGTCTGGGACATTTTTTTACTATAGTGTGTATGAACGTTGGTAGCGGTTAATAGTTTCCCAAATGGAGCCATTCCGCTAAGTGGTCTGACATTTAACTATAACAGTGTATCGAGCCGATAAAACGACGTTCAAAATGTAATTTACTTATAGTTCTTTGTATCAAAACTTAATAAACGACGAAAATTCTATTCATTTTAATATGAAGCGATTTTCCGATACTATTAGCTGCTTTAGCAGAATTATGCTGTTTGGACAATTAGTACAGTAAAAGCCGATATCAAATGGTTGGGAAAAAGCATTGATAAATGGTTGAAGAATTGTTTTATAACATTATAATTTATTGTAATTAAAAAGTGTCTTACGTTTCGAAAACAATCGGAAATAAATTGAATTCTTACAGAGCATGTAAAAGCATATTAAGGAGACAGGAAAGTAATGTCGTTTCTGTGCATTTATTTGCTTATCTTTTATTAGCTCATAGTGTATTTCGAAAGTGTGCAGTCTTTTTAGGGTTATTATCACTTGTTTACTTCCAAATAATTTAATATAAAATTGCCAACCAAACACGTTCTGCGCCACAACAATGCCAGACAGATCCGGCTTAGAAGTTAATATCAAAAAAGCGACATTACTTTCCGGTCTCCCTATTATATGTATGTGTATTTTACTGTTAAAATGAGTCGTGAAATCTAACATAATTTTCTAAGTCCACAACTTTCAGTCGATACTAATTTTACGATAATAACGTCGAAGGTCTCGCCGTCGCTAATAGCGTACAGGAAATAAATTGCATGACGTCATTATGCAAAGTTCACGAATAATGACGTCATATATGTTATAAGAAATAGAGCAGCTATTTAATAACTGGTTAACTTGATCAAACTTTGCTTTTTATTACTTTATTAGCAACTAGACTTTGTAATTTTCCTAACCGTTAATATTCTACCTATTATACCTGTCTTTTAGTTATTTTTTACTTTGTGAAATCACATGTTGATACAATTAAAAAAAAAACTAAATGAACTGTAGATATGCCGAGAAATCCTTTGCTGTCTTTAAGTTGCCTGAAAAGATTTAATTGCCGAACGTTCTCGATATAACTGGTATCTGGTATTATAATAAAGCGTAAACACACACTTCTTTGTTGCCTAAGATATCAGCAATTACAGCATATTTTTGAAATAAAAAACCCTACACTTACGTCACGCTTTAGATTATATATTTTCACGCTATTAAACTTAGTGGGTAAATATTTTGGATAAAAACCCTAATTGGGAAATAGACCATAAGTTGCTGCCAACATCAAGGAAGCAAGGTTGTCATCATGTCATATCATTTTGACGTTTGCAATTGATAATTAGACAAATGTAAACGATAAAATAAAATTTTCATAATTCCATGCGGATGAAGACGCACGGGAACAGCTAGTTATAGAATATAGATTAAATTTCCTAAGTTAAGAAGAAATAAATAGGCATCCAATTACATTGTTTCTCAACCGTACATTCGAAGTTTGCCAACAACTGAGCGAAACATTACTCTTGTCCATTATTCAGCCAGTTTCAAAGAATGTTTTGCAGAATTAATTCACTTTTTCATATCTTTCTGATGGAAACTTTAACACTTAATGTTATGAAGTAGTTTATTCCTTTTAATTATTTACTTCATAGAAGTTTTATTCGTGTATACTACCATCATAAAAAAGTTTTTGTTTTTGAAACTTACAAAAAATGTTTTACTAAAGACGATTATACTTAAATTATTCATATAAAATAATTAAGGCATTTACTAGAAATGTATTTTATTGCCCTAATGTATTTTCGTCTACAAAACCGACAGATATTTCGTCATGTACTCGTACAGATTTAATTTTGCGTCGACGCCTTCGCCGCGCTGGCCCAGATGCACTCAATTAAGACAGTGTCTGGCTTATATTTTAATATTTTAACACGCTACGAAAACGTCATAATATTACACCCTTAATTAAAAGAAAATTTATATTGTAGGTAGATAGGTAACTTATTCATCTTGAACAAACCACATTGTGTTTACAGTTACTGTAACTTGAATTTAGAGTTGGAGAAATTAGCATTTACAATTACCTTCAAGTTACAGTCAGAGAAATAAATGTTCTTTAACGTAATGATCAATATCAAACATAGCTGTTCCCGTGCGACTATATCCGCATGAAATTATGAACATTTTATTTTATTGTTTACATTTGTCAAATCACAAATGTCAAAATTACATAACAACCTTGCTTACTTGATGTTGGCAGAAACTTATGGTTTCTTTCCCACATTAGGATTTTTATCCAAAATATTTATCCCTAAGTTTAATGGCGTTAAAATATATAGTCTAAAGCGTGACGCAAGTGTAGGGCTTTTTATTAAAAAAAGAATTATTCAAAAATATGATGTAATTGCTGACATCTTAGGCAACAAAGAAGTGTGTGTTTACGCTTTATTATAATAGTATAGATAGATTTATTATGTTAGGAGTAATGGTCATTATATCACAGTACAAATGAAACAAAATTTGAAATCATTTTGAATTATTACTGCATGCGATCTCTATATGAGGCCAATTGTAACCACGAAATGTGTAATTGCAATTTATTAGGTCGCATATATTGCGAAATAGGCTGTATTCAAATTGGCGCAATATTATTAATATATGTTCAATTCTATTTCAATATGACAGTAACCAGAACCGAAACCAAAGACATGATTGTAATAAGTTTGATTTTCAGTAACCCATTTAGAGGTTAAACTCTGGGCAAAACATCAACGCTTTGGTTCAGTGTGCTACATGCTTTATACATATGTCATGCAGAGCTAATGATGTTATTTGCGCTTTTATGTCTGTCTTTGTACAATCACCGCTCCCTTGTTTGTAATATTATCCTCTAAATAAGCTGTATTCAACTGTAACTATTCATTCCGTAGACGGTGAAGCGTGTATCAAAATACTAACATAAAACATTGTACACGTTAATAATTGCATATTTGAGCATCGCATCATATGTGGATGTCTATGGGCAGCGGTCATTTCGCTGTCACGGCGAAGTTATCCGCTACATAGTTTTCCTTTAAAAAAAAAAACATGTCAACTAATTTTTATAGGAGAATCTGTGATCATTTTGTCATTTTGTGACATTAGGGTAGGAATACACATGCCAGAAAAACTGAGTAGTAGCTGGTAGCCAGCTTCTGTTTCAAATGTTCACGAGATCTTATGAGACGAGTTAGGGCAGAGCTTTGCCCCTCGGACGCTTGAGCCTGGATGTAAGTGTGCTACTGGCATGTGTATTCCCGCCTTTACGGCAGTGGAAACTGATACTGCTAACCGTGACACTGTTAGCTGTAACTTGTTTCTTTGATGTGATATTCGCTTCATTAAGTTGGTCAAATTCGAGTCGAGGTAAGCGGATTACAAAGGCTTGCTCTTTGACGTGAAACTGAATCCGTTAGTGTTTCTTACGGCTTCAAACATTTGCTTTATAAAAGGAAATGTTTTATTAAGATTTAGAGTTTGGATTATAACATGATCCTACCAGCTAAAGTTTATATACGAGTATATTAATAATCAAGAAGGGAGTGATGACTGAGATGATGATAGAATGCTTTGGAGGACGAAAACCCGGTGCGCCGACCTTACGGGAGTAGGATAAGGCAGGGGAGATGATGATACGAGTATATTAATAAATATTTATTAATATTATCGTACTTTGCAACTTTTTTAAAATGTAATTACTTTAATTTCCCTATAATTATTCATGCGAAATAATTATTATACAAATTGTTTTCACGTGAAATAATTTATCTTCGCAGAATTAAATTTCCAATAAAATAATTAAATCGGTGAGTAGTAATCATTTTGGAAACTGCTATGATAACACTGTTATATTTTTTATCGTTAACAACTCGTATTTTAAAAATAATTAACAGCGCGTAGCTTTTGTTTCTTTTTAAATGAATATTGTACAACTAGCTGTTCCCGTGCGGCTTCACCCGCATGAAATTATGAAAACTTTATTTTATTGTTTACATTCGTCAAATTATCAATTACAAATTTCAAAATGACATGACAACCTTGCTTCCTTTATGTTGGCAGCAACTTATGGTCTCTTTCCCACATTGGGGTTTTTATCCAAAATATTTAACCCCTAAGTTTAATGGGGTGAAAATATATAGCCTAAAGCGTAAAGCAAGTGTAGGGCTTTTTACTAAAAAAATAATTATTCAAAAATATGCTGTAATTGCTGACATCTTAGGCAACAAAGATGTGTGTGTTTACGTTTATTATAATAGTATAGATAGATAACATTTTTTTCCTATTGAAATATGTATAACTCTGTATTTTGCATGTTAATTGTTTCGGAATACGTTTCAAAGATTTCGTTAGATGTCTCTCATAGAGTTTGTATACTAATTTCTATTGAAGGTAGTTTCACACGAGGGTAGGACAGTTAGGCAGAGGCAGATAGTTCGGTATTTCTATTGTTTTCAAGCACACTTACACAAAACAACATTGCTCCCGTAGATCAGTTGACACTCGATTAGCGATGTCACTTTTAGAATTGTTTAAATGTGTCATAACGTATAAATACGTGATAAATCCTTTGTTATCACTTTTTCACCCCCAAACATATTTGGCTAGATTATTGAACTAATAGAATGCTTCTTTGTCTAGGGTGCTAAACTGTCCGCCTGTAAAACTAACACAAGAGGGCTTGTTACGAGATTACAAGGTCCTCACCCTCTTCACCCCTCCGCAGTCGCCCTGTTGCCGTGACGCCGCGTTAATCTCAAGCTGATTGCGACAAGCAATTTGTTTCTTCGTAAACGTTGTCGCGACTGGTATTGTGAGAAAATCGAGACATAATTAAATGCTAAGGAACTTTCAACAAACGTTTTCACAAGAGTGTTACAAATAGAAGCTTTGTTTAATACCAAGTATTTAAGTAAGGGTTTAATTGCCTTTTTGTATTGTTAAATTTGTTACATGTTACAGTTATAAATTATGTTATAAAATTGGTTACAACCGGTTACAACAGTCTGTCCTCGGAGGTATTTACAAACCAGTAGAAATTAGGGTCTTTAAAGAAAGGGCCTACCATTACCTCAAAGGCTGGCAATGCATCTGTAGTTCCCATGGTATGCGGATGTCCATGGACGTCGTTAACCACTTCTATTTTAACTCGTTTGCTCCTTTTTCTTAAAAAAAAACCTTGAACACGAAAGTTAGGATAAGAGAAATGGCAATCAGAGCTGCGGGAACACCAAGATGATAGACTACGCCAATAGACATTTGAAATACAAGAGTAATTAGTACCAATTTAATTTAAACTTAAAACATTTCTTCGTAACATGTTTCGGGGCACGTTTCGTGTCTTGTTTCGCATTAACACGTTTAGTTTCACGGAACACAACCTCGTTTGTCTTCATTCCATCGTCTTCTCGTGAATCGTGTCGTCGCATTTGATACGTGAATTAATCTCGTGTGTAGCTTTACGATATCTGTGTACACTATCCATGAATGCTGTACTGTTTAATTCAGGGACGACTATGTGTTTTATGATATGACAACCCTACGTGTAAAAATAACTTTAGCAGGGTTGTCACGTTTGATTACAGCATTTTAAATAATTACGTAACAGAATTTATTTAACATCTCTTTTTAGTCACAAAGTTGATCGTCATCTGTTTCTCATGTTTAGAAAAGAACGGCTTCAATTTTAATCTCGTCCTTCGCATTTCAAGTTAGCATGCATGAAGTTTCGGCAGCTTTGTAAAATGCTAATGAGGAAGCGGGCCTGAAAAGAAATGCCGTAACCTAATTAACAGCACCGCGAATTAAGTAGCTACGGAAAAAGGTATAAAAGGTAACGTCGGCACAATCTCCATACATGTTTAACGGCATGGATTAAAATATGTGACCTTTTTTCAGTATGTATGGTAATTCTTAACTAGACCTTTGAGCTTTTTATGAAGTATTGTTACTCTTTTGTTTGTTTTACATTTTTTATTGAATTCTTTTTCAATTCGCCTCCGGTGATAATTAGAAATTTTATAAATTGATTATAATTTTACGGTGAACTTTTTCAAAAGCATACGTGATGTCCACTAACCGGATTAGTTGCAGCTTTAAGGCTTTAATGTAAATTCTCTGACAATGCCAGAGCTTTGCATACCGTCAACCGTGATATGCTAAGCTTATTTTAGTTAGCTTCACTTTACTGAGCTAGTTATGAAATTAATTTTATATGGAATTTTCGTCATTATTTGTAACACATTTTTGTCGTAAAAGTTATGCGTGTATAAGATTAGTTAACGAAATGATATCCTCAAAACAATATAAAGGTGTAAATGCGAAAGTTTAGATGGATGGATGTTTGTTAGAGTTTGTAGAGTAAACGTCTTAACGGATTCCGATGAAATTAGGTATAGATGTAGAGGACAGTCTGGAACATAGGTTACTCACTTTTTTTAATTCTACGCTAACGGAGTCGCGGGCGAAATCAATAAACCAGTATTTAAGTAAAAGTTAAAGTGTATGGCTTATCATCTTTCCGTGGACCGTGATCAGATTATTATAGTGTGATACAATTTAAAAATATATCTGTCGGAGTCAACAAGCGGTTTGTAAATGTGTAGCAATTAATTCCATAGGTAGATTATATACACGCTAACGATTTTCCATTGTAAGCGTGCGTATTTCGGAGATAATGTAATAACAATCGCGTAACATTAGAAACACTATCCTTAGTTAACCACCATCTTAATTGATAAATTCACAACATAATCTAATCGAATTGCAAACATTTACAGAGATTAACCAATTGATATAATAATAACAAAACGCATCATTCCGCCATTTAAAGACAACTGTCATCTGTCATTCGATCGCCGCTTGACATCTATCATGCATGATGCACATTCAGCCAGTACTCAAAATTATTAGTTGCCAGTAACTTTAATCGTTCAAAAAGTATCAATTTCGCCCCGTTATATCTATGAATAGTTATTACTATTATTCATTTATAAAAACACCTGTAATTTACGCTATATTTTTTTAATAAGAATAAGTTTATTTCAATAATTGTTATGAGGCAGTTAGCATAAATTTAATATCTCCACAACGACGCGAGTGCGCTATTCACTAAATGCTAAAGTGGTTTGCGGCAAACGCACTTCGCAATTAATTTATTATATGTGCTGAAATCTATTTTGTGGTGTAACTTGTGCAATTGGATGTTATATTTTAATTTATAAATTACCATAATTATATTAAAATTATCATTTTTAGGTTGATTTAATAACATGTTATGTTAAAATTCGTTAACAGAAGTGCTTTCATTTAAAAAATGTTACCTATTTAGACAGTGAAAACCTATGGTCTATAAAATTTTATGTGGTTTTGTAATTCTTATTCTAATCTAATTTTTCTTCTTCAGATAATAAATAAGATGGGAAGTGTAAATGGTTTTTAATTGTTTTGAAGTTTATGCCAGAGTTAAGTTCTCATATATGGTTTTACAATTCGATATAAACTCGATAAAAAATCATTTCTATATTCCCTCAATGCATTGCATATTTCCAGCTGCAATATACTGAGTCTTTTCAAATGCAGGCGTGACAAGAAATTCATTAAAATATCTCGACGTATTCATAAGGATTTACGTGAGAAAATATTGGCACTTGAAGTGCTTTTTAAAAGGAAAAAAATGTTACAGTGAAATGTTTGCAATGATGTTATCAAAGGGTCTCGAATGTTCATAAGAATGTTTTTGTAACGTGCATCTACCGAAAGTAAAATCTCATATAAATATCGATGTCATTACGAATACATTCTCGCAACTGTTACGCATATATTCGTAATAGTCCCTTTGGTATTTAGTTTGTCCTTTAAACTAGTGTTCTCTTTAGTCTATTATCTAATGACAAAACAAAAGCAGTTCACTATGTGACATAAGTTTCCGGACAGTCCGTTACTTGCTGTCTACGTCCAGTAAATTAGCATATATAGTCAACCTTCTATCTTGTAGACGATTTGTTCACGCTACGATGTCTAGTTCGTCTATGGTTGTAATCTTACACCAAATTCTTCATTATAATGAAATATACATACTTGTTAAGTTTTATGTTCATCAACGTCTGTTACTAACATATCCCGTGACATAATTGAAACTAAATAGTCGTTCGTAGCGGAGTAACGGAGTACATTAAACTGCGTGCTTTGTGCGTTTAACGACCGAACAGTTTGTGTCGTCGCAAATTTATCACCCGTGAAGTACGCTGAGTACATTTCATGCAGCGATTGTATGTTTAGTGCTGGTACACCTTTGACTATACTATACAAACTGTTTAGTAGCTTTGATTCCTATGCTCACAGTACTCGATTTTTAGTTGTGCAACTAAACAGTTGAATTGGCTGCGAGACAATCGACAATCGCACAACAGTTATGCGTTTGTTTAGTCAAATGTTTGCGCTCTTACAAGACGCCTTTAGTTAATAATGGTTTGTACAGCATTTGGAAAGAAGAACAAATGAATGTTGATTTATTTAAGAGTTATACTACTTTTGGTCCCGTTATTCGTTATTTTAGTAGACTCAACGCGTCATGGACATGTTATGCGACGAGACGATGGGTCATAAACCAGAAAGTATTAAGAATGAATATGGATGGCTACAAAGGAAGAGGAAGATCGAAGAAAGTATGGATGGATTGTGTGAAAGAGGATGTGCTTAAGAAAGGCGTGGATTCAGATATGACGGCTGATAGAGATGTATGAAAGAGCTGCACGTACTGTGCCGACCATAAGGGATAAGGGTAAGTTGATGATGATGATCACGTCATCTTATGTTTATTAACCACTTATAAATCCTTTTAAATAATGTAATACGATACAGTTTTACGACATGTCGTTTGTTAAAACATCATCGTAATGCCATTAATCGAAATTACCCGATGCATTAAGAGCATATATTAATTGAAATCGATGTTTGGGATCTGAAAGCACTTGATTGATGCGTTATATTCCGGATACGAATAATGGTAATTAAATAAAATATACATTGGTTAAGAGTTCTTGTTTGTGGCATAATTTTATTCCGGCCTTTTAAATAATATGTTGTTACAATTGTTTTATTATCTGTTTTTTCTACACGTGTAAGATGTACCTATTCGTTTTCTTCCCATCTTATCTTACTTATATAAACGTGAAAGTTTGGGTGGATGGATGGATGTTAGAGTTTGTAGCCTAAACTACTGAACGGATCTCGATGAAATTTGGTATAGACGTAGAAGACAGTCTGGAAGAACACATAGGTTACTTAATTTGTTTTTTTTTTAATCCCACGTGGACAGAGTCGCGGGCGATCGCTAACATTTCATAACTTTACAAATAGTCTAGTCTAGAAAGAGATGGATGGATTGCGTGAAAGGTGACATGATCAAGAAGGGAGTGATGACTGAGATGACGGATGATAGAGTTATTTGGAGGACGAAAACCCGGTGCGCCGACCCTACGGGAGTAGGATAAGGCAGGGGAGATGATGATGACAATGCTTGTTTTATTTCTTACAATGAATTTACAATAGCGTTGTTTTAAAATCTCAGCACAAAAAGACTTAAGGGAGGGTGTTTTTGTATTGTACTATACGGTTAATCCTTTTTGGCGTTCGCGGGAAAATCTGTCGTGTCTTAGACGTAATCCTGATTTGAAGAGATTCGTGTTGATACTGAACTTAATCCAAATAGACGTCTCTTTAAGCTTGAAATCTTGTATTAAATATACTTACAATGTTGGTGAGAACAATACTACATTGGAAATTTATGTCAACTAAATACTATTTGTAAGCTTAAATAATTAAAAAAAAGTAATTGATGGCTTCATAGTTTAGATAAATCAATTCTATAAAAATTGAAAAACTGATATTTAAGTATTTAAATATGGAATAATATTATGTTACTGAATAAAGAGTTAGTAAAGATTTTATTAGTAACATTGTTCCGTAACAGCTTTTACTATAAATAGTATTGGACCAAATAGAGCCGTTACGCTAAGTGGTCCGACATTTAATGGTAGCAACGTAGTGTAGGGCCGATAAAACGGCATTCAAAATGTAATTCCCTTGTAAATTCTTGACCTTTATGCTCCTTATTTATACAACTAGCCACGTGCAAGTTAAAGACTTGATCGCTTCCTGATAACCGTACTAAGTAAGAACAGTATTAACTTATTAAAACTTATGTCAGATATTTTAAAACTAACACTGGGTTTCTGAATTTTCATTTGTTTTATATTTAATTAGTGATTCATTAGCGTTATTTTGACCTATGTTTCAACGGAGGAAAACTCAAGTAACGTAGTTCGGAAACACATTTCATGATTTTATCGAACCAAAAACAGCCATAAACCGAACCAGAAACCGGTCATAAGTTGATGACATAATGTGAGTTTAGTCGTCTTACGGTGACTACTGAAACGCTATTTAAATATGTAACAGCGTTTTAAGTTAAAGCCACGCTTTAACTTTAGATTCCAATTTTGATGTTTGTCAGAATGTACGTAGTGCTTAAGAACCCAATTTCAAATTCGTTTCAATATTTGGCCGTATGTGTGTTCACTTCTCTTAATATAATAATCTTATTTAGAGTTTAAACTCTGAGGTTATAGACCACATATAGGCAAAGCTATATAATTTAGGTTAAAAATGCAGTTACAAGTGTAAAAAGGAAGTAATTTATGTTACAATTTTTTCCATGTATTTAAAAGACCTGTACTTATCTTTTCTACCTTTCTAATGGGAACATGTCTCGATGTTTGTTTTGGTTGACAGTGTTACGTGTCCCCATCTATCGCTGAAACTAAAAAGTAAAAAAAGTACTGCAGCTTTTAGTACTATACGAAAAGCTCTCGCTTCTATCATTTTAAGTCAACTATGTTTGTTCTATGGTTTTGACCTTTTTGCATAAAGTCTGTGTTTTCTATCAAATTGTATTATTTTACTAGTAATTAAAAAAAATTATATCATAAACCCATCTTTAAAAAATATAAATTATTAAGTTACAATATTAACCTAAAGTAAAAAAAAAGTAATTTATTTATATGGATGCCATTTAAAATTATCAGCACAGTATTTCCAAAATAGCAATGAACTTAATGTTAAAGTACTTATTTGTGTTATGTTAGTCTGCAATATCGATAAGTCGCCTAATAGACCAATTGCATTGCATATTTAAGGCGTTACGACTTCTACTTACCATTGGCTTAATTGACCCTAATGCTTAGCTGTAACGATTATGTATTTAATCTATACAGATTTAATCAAGAGGAAATATTTGTATTTTTTTATGAATCGAAATAGTTTAAAAACTACGTGGCCTATTTCAAAATTTCTTTCACCATAAAAAAACTAACGTTGCTTTTTAATGGTGAAAGATTAAAAGTAACTAAGAATTACCAGTAACTATGATATATCAGTGAGTAATATAGACTATGTTTTTTTTAATTTTAAGGCGAAGTCGCGAGTTTGCTAATGACGATTTTCCTTCAGGTTTTACAGTTTAACAGTGATTGTGCCCGCTTTACCATCTTAGCACTGCAGGGCCGGCACGTCAGAAGACAGGCGTGAAATGGAAGCAATTCCGTGTTTCGTCTGATGAGTGTGGTGCCGGAGGCCTAATTTAAGTCCCTTACTCCTTACCACCCTTTTCTCATAAGGAGACGATGGGAAGGGGAAGTGGATTTGACAGTGGAGATGCATAGGAAAGGGAAATATCCTCTTTATGTGCGTCTCCTCCTCCGTCGGATAAGCGTAGGCAACGCATCTGCAATTGCGGATGTCTATGGGCAGCGGTCGCTTCGCCATTTTGGCGCCATTTTGACACTATAAATAAAAAAGATTTGTCTGTTTGAATTAATTAGAGTCCGTAGCTACTGAACCTTTAAAATACTTAGGCTATATTTATTATTTAGTTTATAAATACGTACTCATGAATATAAAGATTTAATGTTAGAATAGTGTCAATACTATCGTCCTAACCATAAACCGTTTGAATACCACGTGTTAAATCTGATACTAGATTTTAGCTGTGAATTTTATGCTCTATCGATAGTAGACAGAGACGATTTTAAGAGCGCTCGTAAAGCTCCAATGTTGTGTTTGTTGTTTATCTGATACTTTTATATGTCTCTTGGATTTTACGGTTTACTTTACCGTTGTGCCGAATAGACTAATTTACACTTACATTCTCAACCACTGCAGTTCATTACTAAGCTGGTTTTTATTACGGATCTGCGGTACAATAGAGACCGATCGATCTGTTTATGTATTCCTATACAAATGTAATTATAACGAAACTACAGATCGATCGAATACTGATTTATTACTAACTAGCTTTCGTCAACGACAGCGTCCGCGTGGAATAAATGAAAACAAAAATGACTCGCTTATGTGTTCTTCCAGGCTATGCCCTATATCTATGCCAAATTCATCGAGATTCATTCAGCCGTTTAGGTGTTAAACCAACAGACATCCATACATCTAAACTTTTGCATTTCTAATATTAGTGAGATAGTAAGATTGACATGACAAACTGTCTATACAAGCGGTATTTAGGTAGTATTCATGACTGAAAAATACTTAATTCGCTTAATAAAAACAAATGAATCGTGCCTGTGATAAAAACATGATTGATATTAAATTAAATTGTAATTATGATTCGATTCTTCGCAATTATTTGTGTCCACTCATTTAACAATGTTCGCACTCGACGTTTACGGAGGCTCGTTTGAATCGACGGTTGTTTCGTGTTAATTGTACACTTCATTAATCAATGACCAATTAAAAAGTAATCAAGTCACTTCCAATTTTATTAAAACCTTGTTAATTTGATACAAATCAATTCAAATTGCTTAAAGGGGAATTAATATTTTCCTTGATGTTTTCGAAATACAACCTTTAAGGTTGAAGAACTAAGAGCTCGAAGTCGAAACTTCGAATACTTCGAATACTTCGTCTTAGAATAAGAACTAAGTGCGTCAAGACGGCGCGGAGTCAAGAAAATTAGTGTAGGGGTAATTATTATTTCTTCTTAATTACTTTATTTAAAATACAATTAGTATAGGTAATACTTAAGTAAACATTACATTCTATTATGAAAAAATTTCGTTATCTATACTATTATAATACAGCGTAAACACACACTTCCTTGTTGCCTAAGATGTCAGTAATTACAACATACTTTTGAATAATTATTTTTTTAATAAAAAGCCCTACACTTACGTCACGCTTTAGGCTATATATTTTCACGCCATTCAACTTAGGGGGTAAATATTTTGGAAAAATACCCTAATGTGGGAAAGAGACCATAAGTTGCTGCCAACATCAAGGAAAGTAGATTGTCAAGGTTTGTCATGTCATGTCAGTTTGACATTTGATATTGATAATTTGACAAATGTAAACAATAAAATAAAATTTTCATAATTTCATGCGGATGAAGCCGCGCGGAAACAGCTAGTTTTTGATAAAAAACAACCCATTTTTGGGATCACAATTAGTAAAAGGCAACATACAAAGTTAAAATAAACTATGGCAGTAATTAAAACAAAACAAACATCGGCTTAATGTTACCAATTATATTTTGAGCGTTAATTATTTATTGAGTATACGTTGAAAGTTTTGTAACTCATTTAAAATCTTAATAAATGAGCATTCAAAAGTGGAAAATTTGGCAAGTTTTCCCTTCGCTTTTAAGGTTCGTTACTTGCCTAATTTAATGGCCTCAGTGAAAAGGGTTCTGATTGGATCGTCTGATATGGCTATAACACCAATAATTCATTGAAATAACTTTGAATGTAGATTATCTTGTTTTGATTTCACCCATTGTTTACAGTTTTGTAATAAAATATGGTTAGTAATTAGTTTATTTCTTTAGTTATTTAAAAAAAATGTATTGTGTACATAATTCATCATCATCATCATCTCCTTATCCTACTCCCGTAGGGTCGGCGCAACAGGTTTTTGTCCTCCACATAACTCTATCATACGTCATCTCAGTCATCACTCCCTTTTTGATCATGTCACCTTTTACACAATCCATCCATCTCTTTCTAGGTCTACCTCTACCGATGTACCCTTCCACACCCATAACTAACGTTCTCCTTGTAACATGCGATTCATCCCTCCTCATAACATGCCCATACCATGCTAACCTTTTACTCCTAACCTTCTCTATTATGGGGGCTACTCTCAAACTTCCTCTAATATACTCATTTCGTATCTTATCCATTCGTGTTACCCCACACATCCATCTTAACATTCGCATTTCTGTCACATGTAGTCTTCTTTCATCCGTCCCTTTTACTGCCCAACATTCAGATCCATACATCATGACAGGTCTTACGACGGCCTTGTAAATTTTCCCCTTTAATTTAAGTGGAATTTGAGGGTCGCATATTACTCCTGTATTGTGTACATAATTGTGATAAAATATTCGTCTTATAGTGTTTTAAATATTATTCACCGTGAAATTTGATTTGATTCATTTTACGACAATGTCAGAAAATACGGTTTCCACTGAAGAATTGAAGACGACGATTAGTTCTTGCGCAAATTTTTTAACAGCGTCTATTTTATTTCAAAGCTTTTCCTACGACTGTGTCCGCAAGGAAGTAAAAAGTACTAAAACGTGTAGCCTATGTGTTCTTCCAGACTCTCCTCTAGGTCTATACCAAATTTCATCGAGATCCCTTCAGTTGTTTAGGCTACAAACTCTAACAAACATCCGTCCATTCATCTAAACTTTTGCATTTATAATATTAGTATAGTAAGACTTCAAAATTAAATTATTTGTTAGTTTAATTTTGTGTACTTGTAGCCTTATATAACCTGTGTTTACTGGTTACACAATCAATTACTGATCGTTGAAACGTGAAACATCCGATATATGTATTACCTATCGAGTACATGTCGATAGATGTATTATCTTAATTAGTGAGCAATTAAACAATGTTCACGTCTCGCTTGATTAGTTTGCGTTTTGATTTTATTTACTAAACTAGCTTTCGCCCTTGATTCCGTCTCCCTGTGTTCTTCCAGACGGTCCTCTACATGACTCTACTCTATCTACTCTATGACAAACTCAAACATCCATCCATCTATACTATCGCATTTATAATATTAGTAAAGATGTATTTTTACCTGATGAGATTTACAATGTAATAACAGCCCAATGCTGAAGTAACATTTAAGTATGTAACAGCTTTTGAAAATGATAAGGCCACTTCACACATCCTAAATGATAAGGGCAAGGATTCAGGGCCTGTCCCACCAAATTTTAAATTGTCTGATAACAATCCAGCGTGTAAAATATGTAATGGATGTGTCGGATTTCGTTCTCTTATCTGACAGTGACGTCCTTTTTATCTGAGCTTCTATCAGCCAGTGGTGGGACAGGACCTTAATCTTAGATGCTTGTAAGGATCGTTTATAAATCGAAGTATTTAATATTCGTTTCAATATACGGCCGTACATTTAATTTTAAGCTATCTTATGTCTTCATTAACAAAATACTTATATTACAAAGACATTTTTAGAATCCACTTCCTGATCTTTCACCCTTGATTTCCTTAACGCGATTCTTGTCGTTACATTTAAATTTTTAACGCTTTAAGAATTTCGCTTTGATTCTCAGCTACGTCGTTATTGAAATCTAACCGCAATCGTTTTAAGCTTAAATCGAATTAGGGAAGGGGAGATGACTTAAAAGGAAATTTACAAAAGAATTCACAGCTGTATTTTTAATTATCTGACTCTAAAGAGCGCGAAGTTCTGTATCTTTGGTTTTAAAAGAACTATCAATGCTTAGAGCGGCTGAATCCGGTATACGTATTGAGTTTGATGTTGCATGTTAAGCCTGTATTTTATACCATTCGAGCACGGAATGTCTACATTTACTGCATTTTGCAATATCCAATATTTTGTATAGGTAAAACTGAAGCTTCGCGGGATACATTACTACCGATTTATTGCATAGTTCAATCATTTTTCTGTTTAATCATTTGAAATAAATTATCATGGTTATTTCAATATTGAACGTTGAAGATGGATCTTTGCCAGGTTCGAAAGTAGATGGCGCTGAAAGCAGATTTTTGATTTTATTTTATTTGATTGAAAATAGATTTAAATAGACGTCAGTATTAGCCGTATAATTATATCAATTTTGCCATTTCATCTATTTTCTTTGTAGTCAATTATAACCGTGAGGTTCTATTGCCATCTTTCTTATTCGTATTAGAAAATATATATAAACTTATACGATTCATTTCAATAAAATTTAGAACATACTTCACCAAGGTTATGGAACAAACACTAGATTCAGACTTGAAAACAAACATGTTATTGAAACAAACAAGTTTTCTGAAACCAGTTTCTAAGAAATAATATAACATACAAACAGCGGGGGTGAAGTCTCCATTAAGTAAATTCAATTTGTTTCCACCCCCTATCATTGTATGGACTTGAACGAGTTAATTCTTCCGTCGATTCGGAATTCTAGTATTATTTATTATTTAATCCTCACAATAGTTTTAATGTCTTTACGCATCTTTATAATTATAATTATCTATATCTATATATAGATAATCTATATATGTATAGTCATAAAATCGAATTTGAGTGTCTGTTTGTGATATAAAAGAAAGATTTCAAAAATATGTCGTATTTGCATTCTATCATTTGTAATCTCCGAAACGGCTGAACCGATTTCGACCGGACTTTCACTGACATAAACGGGCTTATTATAGGTTACTTTTTATCTTAATATTGCGTGGACGAAGTCGCGGGCAACAGATAGTTTAAGAATAAATGTCGGACAATAATTGAATAAAACAAACATTGCCAGTTCACATGCCACCACGATCCCTTAATATTTTAATCTGTTTAAACATTGTCCATTTGACTGGATTGCCCCCGAGTTATCGTGGAAGCGGTAATCCAGGCATTATTAACGATGGCTACACGCGGTAAGTTTTTTTTTTATTTAAAATAAATTCAGCATCGCAACGCGGTGTGCCAGTTTCAGCGCATGTTAACGTGAAGGCGGGGTGTTCGTCCGAGATAGCCAGCACGCACCAACGGGTAACTGGAGTTGCAAGGATCAAGCTTCACTGGAAGTGACAACTAATGGATTATATTCATCTTGTGTTAACGACTTCTA
Organism: Papilio polytes; assembly: GCF_000836215.1. Lineage (NCBI taxonomy): Eukaryota > Metazoa > Arthropoda > Insecta > Lepidoptera > Papilionidae > Papilio > Papilio polytes. The sequence goes on from NW_013525102.1 coordinate 6,238,851, forward strand.
AGCGACTACATTTTATTGTGAAACGTCTTTAATAATAATTAATGATAGGTATCTATTTTATTATTTATTACTTTTATTTACTTTTATTACTTCTTACATTTGAATTCAAGTTAATATTGATTTTTCCCTTTTGTTGTTATTTGGTAGTCAATTATTCAATATTGTATGTATAAAGGGGTTTATAAACTACTTAAACGTTAATGAAGGTAGTTAATATATTAGTAGTTGGAGTTTCTCGAACATTCCTCGAACATTAACGCGTGTCACTTCTAGTATCATTATCCGTGTGTTGTGAACATTGCAGCCGCGTTTATACAGTGTTCTTGCAACGTGTAATAGTTGAAATCCTAGCCGAGATTATTCTGTATATATTTTTGTAAATTTAATCTACATTCTTTATGAATATGAGCAAATATTATAAAAGTATGATAGTGTTAAATGGCCCCTTGTGTTCATTAGAAATGTAAAAGATAACATCAACGTTTCGAAATAAAAACGAGTTTTCTTTTGTCTTTAGAGCTTCTAAACTGGTCTAGTCCTCACCAGCTCACTATACTTCCCCACTGAGGTGCTCGGAGCCTACCCTAATAAGGGGTGACTAGGCCATAGTCAACCACGCTGGCCCTTTGCAGTTTGGTTGCAAGATATCTTTGAATTTCATCGCCGATTGTGCAAGGATCACGCTGTTTTCTTTCACCGTAAGAATGTTGGGTAAATTATGTATATACGTAATTCGAACAATCACATTGGCACATGGTAGGATTGGAACTTAGGACCTGTAGATTATAAGTCAAGTGCTTTAACCCTTGAGCCACGAACGTCCTCAACTAGTCTAGTAATTGGCCGCAATTATTGTAACTATATTCGCAGGTCCAATATATTCCAGATATTAATTGCTCCAAGTTGCCACGAGCAATTAGGTAACGCCCCGCCGGCTGGAAATTTATTATCGCTAATAGAGATGGACTGTAACTGTGTTATTTTAATCTCACCATCTAATAGCTTTTACGACGAAAGCACTTAAAATGAATGGCGAATTCGAATAAAGTTAATATTTTACTCGTTATTGGAACATTCTAACTATAAAAAACGATATTAAATACTTAGTTAAAGCGACGTTAATAACGAAATTGTGGTGTCGGAGGCCTAATTTTAGTCTCTTTCCTTTTCCATCCCTTTTTTAAGTGGAAAGAATGCGAAAATGGATTTGACGGTGATGTAGATGCATACGAAATGTCCACTTTATGTGCGTCTCCTCCTCCGTCAATCAAGGGTAGGAGGCAACGCATCTGCAATTGCCTATGTTTATGGGCAGTGGTCGCTTTCCATTTCGGTGGATTCAGGTGGCCGCTTGCTCGTCTGCCACCGTATATTACATGAAAAAATAGTGTATCCAGTTATTTAATTTTAAAGTTAATGAGTACAAGAAACTACATAACAGTCGAATATAATTCTTAATTATTTCATAGAATGAGCAAACAATTTATCCGCAACTACTGTCTATGCAATTTATCAATATGCAAGCGGCAACACAATTATGAATTGTATGCACTCTAAGATCAACACGGCTTATTTGAGTTTGAGTTAAATTTAATTACGGTAACGTTCGTCAACAGAGAGCAGCACTTTGGCGTCTTGTATTTGTTTGCCAACCGTTGTTGTTTGAAGCGTCTTGACTCATCTCTTACTTGTATAGTGAGTTTTCACAGCAGATATGCTTGTCCAAAAACATTTAACGAGAAGCATAAATGTTTTGTTTTATGTGAAATTGAGATAACGTAATATTTGTCATGGTGTTCAGACTGGAAACCGACGGTTATTTCAGTACATGGTTATGGTTGATATAAAATTCAAGCTTACCGTAACTTATTTAAGTAATTTAAAAGTGACCATTTTGCCTTTTACGGCCTACGAATGTTTAAGCAGTATGATTAAAACTTGGTAATAATTATAAACGCCAATTTAACCGTTAATGGTCCTTTAATCCATCTGTCACAGCACTTAAAAGTTAAGTTGTGAAACAAACGAAATTAAGCTATAAATGTGCTACGGATTGTGTACTTATACCTTTCACTATACTCGTAAGGACTAAAGTTAATACAGACTGCGGAAATATTTGAAAGTGCCTTATTTCTAATTTAAGTATATTTCCTAGACAGCAGTAGTGTTGCCATACACTACACTGGGGATGTAGTGTACGGCAACCCTATTGTCTACTGTCGTGGCTGCATGCCAGCAGGGCAGTCCGTGCCACCGGCTGGAGCGCACCTCTCCAACATTTCGAATGGGCCGGCTCGCCCGATGTAATACCACGACCACACACAAAACAGGCGTGAAGTGGAAGCAATTCCGCGTTTCGTCTGATGAGTGTGGTGCCGGAGCCTGGTCCTTTTCTCTTTCCCCCCTTTTCTTAAGACGAAAGGATGGGATGCAAAAGTGGGTTTGATGGAGGAGACGCATAGGAAGGGGAAATGTTCCCTTCATCTGCGTCTCCTCCTCCGTCAATTAAGGGTAGGCAACGCATCTGCAATTGCGGATGTTTATGGGCAGCGGTCGCTTTCCATTTCGGTGGATTCTGGTGGCCGCTTGCTTGTTTGCCAACTTGTATTATAAAAAAAACATACAGTACTTCCAGAGATAAAAAGATTGAAATACATATTTTCTATTTAGAGGAATTCTCAGTAAGCAGATGTTCTACATCTGTGCCTAATTTAGTCGGAATCCGTAAAGCCGTTTGGTGATACGTAGTAGCCATCCATCCATCCAAACATTTGCAATAATGTTACAGTATGAAACTGACGTTAACGTTTTAACTCTTCGTTGTATAATGATCTTTAATGAAAGCAATTTTCCAAAACATTTTCCATTTTACAGCAGCTTTAAGAAATAAACGTAATTTGTTGATATTACGCAACATCAAATTTTATGAAAACTGAAAAATTCTCTTTTGTTCCGCGTTTAAAAAGATTTTTTAAAACATTTTTCGTTGTGTACTTGCATCATACGTTTTTTTTAACTATATAGAAACCGCAAGCAATATCGTAATTAATACTTCACTAAAGGGTTACACTGAACAGTTGAACTGTACAGTTAAAACTGACGTACATAGGTTACAATGCACAGTTCGAATTTGCAGTAAAAACTGGTGGTGTGTACTGGGCTTGAAACATACGACAATTTAATTTACACAAAGTAACAGTGCAGTATTTCGTTTGTAAATAAATGATTTGTTTCTTTTTTATTAGTTTTCAACGAATATATTTATTTAAATTGAATAGAGCGATTGATATCTTACTACAACGTAGAAGTCATTCACAGTGTAGTTGGGGTTATCTCGCGTGCCGCACGCACGGCTCAAATTGATTGCTTCTCCATCGGGGACTAGAGTACAATGAAACTATAATCAAAGCCATTAAACTTATCCCTACTACTATTACCATATTTAAACTTGTCATTTTGACATAAAGTAGATTTTTATGTAGCTTAGTGCCGCTCTGACAATACTTTTTATGTTTTAAAATTTCTGTAATATTCTGAACTGTTTGAAAATACAACTTAAGACTAAATCCTAGGATATCTTCAAATGACATAACACGGAGACTCCTAACTAATTGTGTTAGACAGAAATAGTAAGAAACTTTTCTTGTATATAGTTTTCTAGCTGTTGCTTGCAACTTCCTCTACGTGGAATTTACAAATATAGCCTACGTTACTCGGCGATAACGTAGCTTTTTAATGGTGGAACAATTTTTGAAATCGGCCCAGTAGTTTTTGAGTTATTTGAATACATGCAAATACAAATATTTTCTCTTTATAATATCAGTAAAGATGAATATTCATTTGGTTTTGTTTTTAATAATCAACTGACTGTGATATTGTAGCAAGTAACGTTATCTAATTTTTGACTCTATGCTTTATGTAAATAATCTGAAATTCAAATCTTTCACGCTATAACGCTCGCGGAGGCAAATCAAATCCGGGCGCAGTTTGAATGTGCATTGTTGAATTAATTGAAGTCGGCCCGACTGTAACTGGCATCTCGACGCGAGATGGAATCCGTTTGCCTTTCGCTGGATTTCGGTAACCATTTCCACTCTCCGACCATTTCTCATCTAATTGCTTAAGTTATATTAGCCGTGCAGCTGAGATATTAGATCATCTCGTCAACAAACTCAATATAGATTAAATAATCTAACTTTAGACGTGTCATTTTAATTTTATTTCATTTCCTTGTTAATGTGGACGTAAAGACACTACGTGGAGTGCCGCATTCCAATATAACTTCATACTTGAAAATAAACGTGTGTAGATAATAGATTCTTCTGTTGATTGGTGTTTTTTTTTCAGATTTATTGGTTCTTGGAAATCTAATAAAACAATCGTTGGATCGATAATATAGTCTCCGCTGCTACGAGCGTAGACCTGTGTAGAGTTTAATATGAAACTGTTGTAAGTTAACATTCTGTGTATGTTAACAGAAAATCGGTAATCGTATTAATATAATTGTGATATTAGTATTAAAACTCTTTTATTCTATTTCCTTGTATTTGTAAAAGGGTAATATCGTAGCGCTACGCCGTAGGCAACGTAGCTGGCGTAAATAAAGTTATCACAGTTAAATTCTATTTAATTAAGTATTCGTAGATTCAATTAATAAAATGCCAATTTAACACGTTTCATGCCATTACGATTGAGTGAACAAGTGAACTTATAAGGCAGCATTGTACGTGTTAGTAGTGAGGTTTTCTATTTGTAGTTGCTAGCAGTAATTCATCGCGGGTCTACAGCGCACTCTCTTGCAGTCCGGAATCCATTCGGAACAAACACGTGTATTAATGACCCTCATCCCGTTCGTATTGTGCCTCACACTGATTAATGGTACTTCTCAACATTGAATCGTTTCTTAGTGGGTTTACTGCATGATGTTCTCTTTTGTTTTCTAATGAAACTAATTCTAGATAAACATATATGTGGTTTTAATAAATCTAGCATATCTGAACAAAATAAAATGCATTCATTCTTACTAGTCTTCTAAAAACGACTATAAAAATATCGCTCTCTACTCTTAACGTCTTCTTCTAATGATTACTACTTCTTCTAATTTCTGAGAATTGAAATCGTCTTGATCTTCATTTTTAGGATTACCTGTCACTTTATGGTCCTTCGAGACGGATAAAACTATCAACTAGTATAATAGGAGAACTTACTTCCGTAATAAACTTAAAGGTTGAGTATCAGTATAAGGGCTTAAAATTCTATTGACGGTGAAGGCGCCTCGTTGGAGATAGGGTCCGATATGACGTAATTTCAATAAACGTCTATTGCAGTCCCATCTCACCCTTCTGGCTGTCTGACTTTAGTACTTTTTCATATATTTTGATGTCTGATAACAATTTGATACTTGTTCGAATTAATAATAGCTGTGAAATATTGGAGCATAATTTAAACATGATTTTAACGAGCTTGTTTGCTACTGAAGGTGAATAACAAATAGGTTATCTAGATTATTAACAGGAATACATGTTTGTTACTGGAATTGATGTTGGTTCAATGTAATATAATGGTGCTTAGCATATTAACGTTATATTTCAAGGTTTTTAATAAATCTATCTAATATTATAAATGCGAAAGTTTAAATGGATGGATGATATGTTTGTTAGAGTTTGTAGCCTAAATGGCAGATCGGATCTCTACGAAATTGGGCATAGATGTTTAGGATAGTCTGGAATAACATAGTCTTCTCTCTTTTTTTTAATTCCACGCGGATGAAGTTGCGGGCGAAAGTTAGTGATTATGCATTATTTCAAAATATTTTTTTTTTTTGATAATGTTGTATTTGGGTTTCTAATATTATGTATTGAATTATATTAAATAAGACTACCCTCTTAATGTAAGCCTCAATCCGGGTTGTTTGGTGACGTCTTTTTTTAAAGCAAAACATGTTGTAAAAACAACGACAGAATAAATACCGCTTTAAAAAGTTTAAAACTGCGAGCGCTTTGACATGCGACTGTTTGATTACAGCGCAAATTTTCGAATAAATATTTTTTGTTCATCGTTTCATATTTGTTTTCGGTTACAATAAAAATGTTACAGTTTAGAAACAAGTTAGCAGTGTAATAAATTGCGTATATTTACAGTTTTGTAAACAATTTGTGTAATATGACATTTTTTTTTATTTTTTGTATTGGAATATTTTTATTACAAAGCAAATACCGATTTGAAAACGATGTCACCTGATTCATGTGGTCACGGCTAAGTGATAGGTTTAATTCAGCCATAAAAGTCATCTTAAATCTTACTTCTTACTAATATGATAAATGTAAAAGTATAGATGGATGGATGGATTTTTGTTAGAGTTTGTAGCCTAAACGACTGAACAGATTTCGATGAAATGTGACCTAGACCTATAGATGTAGAGGATAGTCTGGAAGAACACATAGGCTATTCACTTTTGTTTTTTTCAGTTCCACGCGGACGAAGTTGCGAGCGAAAGCTAGTATTATTCTGAAAAATTATAAGACGCCAACGACTTTTTCTTTTCCGGCATTGAAAATGGAGAATTTGTTAATTTGATCGTAAAGGTAACATTTGGCGTATATACAGTAAAAATATCATCGGAAGCCATACTTCTGTTCGATACTACCGTAAAATGTTTTACTGCTCTTTCTGAACAATAAATTATCATTTTCACAACGAGATAAATTTTATAACAGCCGTAAAGTGATACAAATGTTCTCTTAATTTTTTTATGCTAATTTTATTTGAAAATTGTCGGAAATTTGTTTGATGTTTATTACGAAAATTATTTATATCGTTTTAACTCTGCATCGTACCTAGAGACGTTTGATTAGGAGAGTTTCGTAGAGATAATTATATCTACACTAAGATGCTCTACGATAAAATTACAGTGAGTGCAGCAGATAGCCTGTTATTGTCACCTAAGAGCGGGCGGACATCTATGACTAAACTATCGCGAGACAGTTGTGCGATTGTCATTTGTTTCGCGACATATTTAACTGTTTAGGTGCACAATTAAAAATCGATAAGTGTGCGCACCTCCATAAGCTCGTAGGAATCAAAGCGAGACTAAAAAGTTATGAGTTACTAAAAAGTCAAAGGTGTGCGGGATCTCTACTTGTGTATCAAATTACGTAGATATAAAGGATGTTTTAAAAACAAGGTTCTTAGTTGTCCTTTTGACTTCAGATTTCTAATTACTTTTTAATTAGTTAGACGTAATCTGTGTATTTTTAGTAATTTTCTGTTTTATTCGAAAATATTTAAAACCTTTCAGCTTGAACAAATTACAACTAATGTACCTTTTAAACGCCTCTAAAAGAAATTTCAACAATTATCGAAGTTTTAATATTAAACATTGCCCTTTCAAAGGAGTTTTGTGAACGAAATGCCGAGGCTTGAAATTAAATTTTTACTATAAAGGGATCCTAAATATTTCGTTTAGCGTCTGCTTTATTGAAGGTTATGAAATATTACAATTGCTTATCCTGGATAGAATTTAACATAGAAACAAAAATAGGATTATATAAGGGCCTCTACAAACTAGAGATTTTTATAGACCGATATTTTTATTGGGTTGTGCTGTCAAGATAAAATCATCTATACTATTATGATAAAGCGTAAACACACACTTCTTTGTTGTCTAAGATGTCAGCAATTACAGCAAATTTTTAAATATTTTATTTTTTTCAATGAAAAGCCCTACACTAACGTCACGCTTTAGGCTATATATTCTCACGCCATTAAACTTAGGGGATAAATATTTTGGATAAAAACCCTAATGTGGGAAAGAGACCATAAGTTGATGCCAACATCAAGGAAGCAAGATTGCCATAGCAAGGTAGTTGGTATTTTGACATTCGCGATGACAAATGTAAACAATAAAATAATGTTTTTAATATTCCATGCGGATGAAGCCGCACGGGAACAGCTAGTATAAAATATGATCGCAGTAATTTACGCACCTCTATACATGTACATGCAGATTAAGTGTCTGACTAATAAAAAATAGGTTAAAAGTAGTCTGCGATGGCCCTAACCATATATCTCTTAGTTAAATATAATAAAATATCACCTGTATGTTTGTCCGAGTCACGTATCTGTAATTGTTTTTGCAAGCATTCAGCTCGATTTGATCTCTACTTTCATCTTGGCTGTACGTGACCGAAGCGCGGTCACGTGTCGCCATCTAGCGATATGTTTGCGTCAAATATCATTATATTGTTTGCACTCATTCACCTCTCGATACTTTTCAATTATTATTTATAGACGTCTTGCTTACTTTGTTGATAAATATACTCGATGTCAAAAGAAAGTAGTACACTTTTCAAATTAATTTTTTTATCAATCATGTTATTTTATAACGACAATGATTATGTTTTGGTTATAATAAAAATATTAGTACGTAAATATGTAATGATTAGCTCAAGTTTTTTTCTTATTTTGCTTTAATAATATTTGGAAAGACATTGTGATCTAAAAGAGTACTACATAGTTTTGTCGTTGAGTATAGTTTGAAATAATATTATCGTCTTCACAAAGCTTTATAAAATGAGGAAAATATTGAGACTCTTCTCTTATAAGAGTGGAACTAAGTTCTGGTCTTATTTATTAGAAATCCTTTAACCCGTTTCGATTGAAAATAGTTCTTAAAATGTTTAGAGGATAGATGTCATAATGCTACGAACAGTTATTATGTAGTAATGTAGATAGGTGTAATTCGTCGTTTTTTTATTCATAAATGTAAAGAAATATCTAAAGCAAGAAATTATAAAAACAATTGAAACGCTTTATGTAATAAATCACCTGCAATACTTTGAAACTCTTCTACTATATGTCGTGATAAGATTGTAATTAAACTGCTTCCCCTGTTTAACTGTGATTATAAATATACCAATTCTGTGCTTTATTACTTAGCGTTAAGGTTTACATTGGTATGTAAATATCATCGGATGGTGTCATAGCGTGCAGCACGCAGCGAGGGGGCATAGTATCGTCCAACAATTCTTAGTCTGAATGTTTCGTGTACAAATGACCTAAAGACTAATGTGGGTTAATGTTCTTCGCAAATTTTGTAATTTAATTGCAATGTTTTTTTTTTTTAATCTATGTTCATTATTACCCTTAATAAATTATTTATCATAAGCAGTATCACTTTTATATCACAAAGTTTGTACAGCAAGTTTTTATAGGCCCGAAAACGTCCCTTTGATGTCGGTCGCAGATGTTGCCGGATCGGATACACGTCCCGGCAATCGGGTTACGAGTTACGATACAAATGCTTTACCCTAAATAATTTTAAATTTGGTATACTTAATAACATTTGATTAAGAATATTGTTATAATGAGATATTATTTAAAAATTTCATAATAAGGTACATATATGCTAATCTTTCTAATCCATATTTCTTCCCGATCAGTGTATCGGCAACGATATTTTCATTTTATAAAAATTAAAATGAGATAATTTTAAATTCTTTACATGTAAATAACATTAACCCTTGATTAGACGGAGTTTTTTGTGGCAAAAAAAATATTTGTCACCAAAAAACTAAATCTTACGTATTTTTCTCTAAAGTTCCGTAGATCTTTTAAATTATTTGTTTGTCACACTGGACTAAATCGAATTAGGAGAGCACACTTTAAACCAAACTATCGCACAACTGTTTAGTCCCGCTTTAATTTCTATAAGCTTATATGAAGATGCTCACAGTACTCGATTTTTAGTTGTGCTACTAAACAGTTGAATTGGCTGCGAAACAATCGACAATCGCACCACAGTTGTGGGATAAGTAGTTTAATCAAAGGGGTGCGCCCGATCTAAGCGTCTAAATAAAAAATGTTTGATGCCTTTCTTCAGAGAAATACGTACAAGGTTATTATTTAAAGTTAGGTTAGGTTAGTTTTATGTAATGGCTATGAATTCAAATTTCATCGTTCGCTATTCGCTGATGGAGAGGTAATCAATTTGAGTTGCGTGCGGCACGCGAGATAACCCGAGCTGGCTGAATGACTTCATCATATATCCATAGTCGTTTTGAACACCACCTTTCAATGATAGTTTTTGTTATAATAGTTCTACTCGGGACTTCATGCTTGTGGTATAGAAAAAAAACTGTTTATTACATTACTTTACTTACTAGAGTAATTAATTACCTTTCAATTTATTACTTAAATCTTTATTGAAGTTGCAGGCAGGTATAATCTACATAAAATCACTATGTTACCAACCACTTGAGCGTAATTAGTCTTATGACAATTTCAATTTGGCCAGGACAGTTAGACAGAAGTGCCTAGCATAAATTGTATGAGTTCACTGGCCCGAGTGAGTAATAACATTATGCCAGTTGTATTCTAGCGTTGGTTTTGTGCGTTACTGGAATAATGTAAACCAGGTTGTTTTCATAATAAAAAAACATTATTCCTGTTTAGATATTACATCAATTTCAAAGGTAAATTGTCTATTGGAGTAATAAATTTCAATAACAGAAAGTTTTGTCGAACATTCATAAATTTGTTCACCACTCTAGCTGTACGCAACGTCGACCCGCGTTACCAACTTTACAGTGACTACAGTGGTGAATATAAATCATTCATTTACAAAGACAATATAATGGCAGTGAATTATGAAACTGATGATCAGTTTTACAAGAATTATCTTAGAGAATTTGAATAGATTTATTATACTAAGGTTACTTTGCAGAACTAACACTTGCCAGCTTTTAATCTAATTCCACCTAACAGCATGATGTAATAATTATTAGAAAGTTGGGAAAACCTACACTTTTTTTTAACTTTGAGTAGTTTAAAGAAAAAATACGTCTTTGACTAACTATAATACAATTTCTATAACATAGTTTCATACTAAACATAATTAACGAATAAATAATGTTGGTGTTCTTATCTTATTTGAATGATATGTGTGGCCGTCGAAGATAATACTGAAATAGCTAGAGAACACATCAAAGGCGGTCTCAATTCGATTGATGCACATTCAAGCGGCGGTTTGATTTGATTAAACAATTCGGGACAGAGCTCCGGCATGGGGCTTGGAATTCAACAAATACATGCTTACAATATTGAAACTGCGTATCGCTGATCAGTGCACAAGGAGTTTTAAATAAATGTGGGATCATTAAGAATGGATCAATAAAATTATAATTACGTACTTGGCCTCAAATGAGACTTTTTTTACTATACAAATAACATCGCATTTATGTATTACAAACTTTTAAAAACATGTTCGTGATAACATATATGTTAATCTATAGTAATATTATAAACAGAAAAGATTTGCAATTTTGTGTTGAAATAACTCAAAAACTACTAGGCTGATTTTAAAAATTCTTTCACCATTAAAAAGTCACGTTATCAGTGAGTAACATAGGCTATGTTTTTTAATTGTTTTTTCACGGGGACGAACTCGCGAGCAACAGTTATGTTTAAATATACACACTTTACAAATGCGACTATGAATTTTATTTGAACATAATCTTTATATAACCTCTGAAAATACTAATAAAACAAAAATCTCGTACACGTGTAAATGGTTACTCAATGTAGACTACAAGAACATAGTACATCTAGATGTGACATGAGAAAATGAACTAGTCATGATGCATCGGTCGCCGGAAATGATCGAGTGTCTGTCTGCGCCACTGCAACTGCGCCCGAACGTATATCAAACGGATTGGCTATTTACTAGACGTATATTTAGACTGTAGTGTATTACAACGGAATCTTACTGACATAACTGCGAAAGTTTAGATGGATGGATGAAACCATGTTTTTTAGACTGCCGCCTAAACGGTTGAACGGATCTCGATGAAAAGTGGAAACCGATTTCTCATACACAGTTTCTTTAACAATTTTCATTTCTAGTAAGTTTATATCTACGGTGTAATGAAAACGGGTATGTTGAATTTTCCGCATTAAAATACTTAATTAAATATAATTATGGATATGGAAAAAAATAGTATTTAATAATTCTAGAAACTTAACAAACTTGCGAAGTTAGTTTTTCATAACTCCCAAGTTTGAAAGCACTTTCAGAAGTATTAAATTACATTTTTATGATCTTTTAATCTTACGGTGAAAATAATCGTTTATGTGGTTTCAAAGCAAGAAACCTTACTAATATTATAAATGTGATAGATTAGATGGATGGATGTTTGTTAGATTTTAACGTCTAAATGGTTCACGCGTCACGTTGAAGTTTTGCATAGATTTGGAACATAATGTGGGAACACATTGGCTGCTTACTTTTGATTTTTATTTTAAATTCGCGCGGACGAAGTCGCCGACAAAAGTTAGCTAAGAAATAACCTTATGGTACACGTGTTCTATTATATACCTTTTGCTTATCCATATATTTAGATTCAAATATAATATAGTAAAATATTACTAATTAATTTACTAATATTATAAATGCGAAAGTTTGGATGCACCGATGGATGTTTGTTAGAGTTTGTAGTCTAATGGGCTGAACTCTCTCGATGACATATAGCATAGATGTAGAGGATAGTCTGGAAGAGCACATAGGTTATTCTCTTGTTATTTTAATTATATTAATAACGGAGTCGCGTGCGAAAGCTAGTATATAAATAAATATAAAGAAGAAGTTAATTAAGAACTAGCGAGTCGGTCAGTTATAGCCATATTAAAAGTAGAGAAGCAATTTTTTGCAAACTTCAGTTTCAGCGCTGTAAACTACTTTCCCGGTTTTAAGTTTTTCAGTACTTTTTACTGGGAAATACAAGCTGTACTATAAATTAATTCATGAAATATCGTAGTGTTGCAACTTTTAAATTTATCAGTAGGATTTTCGGTAAACTTACGATTAAAATAACATCATGTGTATGTCCTATAATGTATTATGTTACTTATTGTCCAAGTAAAAAGCTGAATAACTAATAAATAACTTAACTGGCACATAAAACTGCCTATAAAAATAGTTTGCATTTCACTGGATTTTTGGAGATTGTGAAAGTCCAACAACTTTGTTTGACGTATAAGTACCAAGTAGAACTTGCTTGGACAAAAGTAGACATTTAATAGAAGTACATCTATGTTCGACTTAGATGTTCCTCTGTAATCTATACTATTATAATAAAGCTTAAACACACACTTCTTTGTTGCCTAAGATGTCAGCAATTACAGCATATTTTTGAATAACTCTCTTTTTAGTAAAAAACCCTACACTTACGTCATGCTTTAGGCTATATATTTTCACGCCGTTAAACTTAGGAGTAAATATTTTAGATAAAAATCCTAATGTGGGAATGAGACCATAAGTTGCTGCCAACATCAAGGAAGCAAGATTGCCAAGGTTTGTCATGTAATTTTTACATAGTAAATGATAATTTGACAAATGTAAACAATGAAATAAAATTTTCATAATTTCATGCGGATGAAGCCGCACGGGAATAGCTAGTTATTAATAATAATCAACATTTATCATGTAATACTAATTTAGCATTACGTAATACTCACAGCTCATTGAAGCATGCACTGATCAAAACGCATTCAATATTAAATCAATATTGAAGGATTTCAAAATTAATCTATACAAAGCATTCTGCACCAAATTAATATCATTTGGCGTGGAATCGTTTTATCTATCTATACTAATATTATGAAGAGGAAAGATTTGTAATTTTTGGTTTTTGTATATACTGAAATAACTCGAAAATTACCGTACCAATTTCAAAAGTTTTAGCACCATTAAAAAGTTATGTTATCACTGAGAAACATAGGCTATATTTTTACAAAAAAATATGCGGGGAAGTCGCGAGCAACAGTATACATGTCAGTGACGTGATGTTAAGCGCTTGACTTGGAAGGAGTAGAACGTATACCATCAGATTTGGTCCCCCTTATGTACTCGTGTTTTTAAATTTCGAATTTCATATGTAAAATTATCCAACGTTCTTTCGGTAAAGGAAATCTTGATACAATCTGCACATATTGTTAAGAAATTCAAAGATTCGTGCCAAGTCAACCAACCCGCGCTGGACGTGGTTGACTATGGCCTAGTCAACCCTAAGGCTAAGACTTTAATAAAAACAAAAATCTTAATCCTCTTATTTAAATGAATATACGAGTACCTATCGTTAGTTAGTTAACTAGTAAACTTTAGTGACAGTGGTAGCACATTGAACCATCAAATTCATAAGATACTAGAATATTACACTCTGTAGGGAAGGAGACCCCGCTTCCGAGATAGGGTCCGAGATACGAGGCCGTAATTTCAATAAACGTCTATTGCAGTCGGGGACCATTCCCTGATATCAGACGGATCTGTTTATTCTTTCAGAGATAGCTAAAGTTCGTTGACTTTATAAACTTTGTGAAAAGTATAGTTTTAAGTTATATACTTTTAACTTGAGATTTTAAGCACATTATAAGATGTCCTATTCATTTTGAAAAAATATTCTATGTTAAAAGAATTAGGCGTATCATATAATTAAAAAATCTCAGTCTAGAATGCCTTATATTGTATCCCATATCCCGACACTCAATCCGGGCTACGTTTATTTCCAGCTTTAAATTCAGCACAAAAACAGCTACAAAGCAAATAGCTCTGTAAACAATTAAAACCCACAAGCGCTTTGACATGCGACTGTTTAATGCCCACGTTACAATTAAAAGTAACTACGTAAACGTTGGATAAAAACACCGACTAATTATTTAGTTTCTACGAAAAAGTTTGGTTAGTTTATTTTATTGTTTGTAATTAAGGTAACGTCCATAGGATTAAGGATTAAGATAAATACTTTTCTTTTTTATTTATAATATAAGGTGGCAAACTAGCAAGCGGCCACCCGAATCCGCCAAAATGGCGAAGCGTCCGTTGCCCATAGACATCCGCAATTGCAGATGCGTTGCCTACCCTTATCCGACGGAGGAGGAGTCGCAGATAAAGAGGATATTTCCCCTTCCTATGTATCTCCTCCACTGTCAAATCCACTTCACCTTCCCATCCTCTCCTTATGAGAAGAGTGGTAATGAGTAAGGGACTTAAATTAGGCCTCCGGCACCACACTCATCAGACGAAACACGGAATTACTTCCACTTCACGTCGGTCTTCTGTGTGGTATTTCTGTCCTCTTCGTCCTTTTAAATTAGTAAACATGTCTACAAGTCGTTATCTATAATGCGGTGATTTATTACTTTTCTGCCATCTAGATATAAAAAATTATTTATTTCATAAGATAAGATATGAGTTTTCTTTAGTTAAACATCTTAGCTATGAAGAACTAAAATTCTATGTGTAAAACGTTTTATTGCTTTAGAACTGCAATTACTTTCACTCCGAGTTACAATATCCGTAGAGGAAGCGACAGGGACGCGTCTCACGTGTTCCGTTCGGATGAGTAAATCCTTTGTGCTCTATCACGTTATCTGTGTTCCTTTAGACTGTCTTAATTAACTGTTCAAGACATATAATGACGTATTGCAATTATTTATTCTTTATTCCTATCTATTCTAAATGTATTATTTTTGATTATAATTGACAATTTAAGTTTAAATTTTCATGTATATCGGATAACAGAGGAACTATCACGAATAATTTCGTTCCAGTTGAGAAACCGTATTGGTAACGTAATCAATAAAGTTTATATGATATTTGTTGTTTAAGCTTGATAGAGATGCTGCACAAATGCAATACATTTTGTTGGTGGTATTACTAAAACTTTCTCACGATTTTTCGTAATAAGCTCTAAGGTAATCTTGATAGCGTTTAACAAGGTAAAGTAGTCAGAAATGAAACCGTGGGTTTTTGCTATTACACTCGTAGATAATAGTATGTTTTTCCTACGGGAATTTCGGCAGTACTTTTTATGAAGTAATTCACGCTTTATCCCACTACCGAAACGGGAAAGCTTTAATAAAGTCGCTTAAAAGCTGCAATTATACTTTTCATATAATTTTATTGTTGTTTCAACCTAAAAGTTTGTGATGTGCTTTGTTAAACAAGGGAATATTAAAAGTTTCTCCATCCATTCCCAGAGCAATAAATTATTTTTACAAAAGGCGGCCAACAACAACTTCCCGACGGTATGACGTCATCGTGATAACTGTGATGTTATAAATTTTGTATTAAATTGAACAATATTTTAAATAGTGAATTTTCTATTTGTATACAGTCCGTTGTAAATTGTGTGGTTTTAATTATTTTTATTGACTCGGTTATAATAAAAAATGTATTTGTTCCAGGTATGTTCAAGGATCCTGTTAAGTCAAGAAAACTGCATCTTGGTATTTTAGATAGTGATTATGGTATTTTAAAATGTACAAATATTTAACCGCACAATGGTACAATTTTGTGAACACTGCAAGTTTACATTTAATCAATTCGCAACGAATTCTTGTATAATCTATGCTATTGTAGGATAGTTTATTACAGTACTAAGCAGTTCGCAGTCGACCAGTACACCAGTTTACTGCAAGAGAGCATGTTATAGCTATGTAATGCGAGTTTACGGTTCACGTTTATGTCTAATACCAGTTGTAGAGTACAATTTGTAGCGACATAAGTTGTACTCTCCAACGGTAAAATAAAGATAATAAAAAAGATAAAAAGTTACTTCTAATATTCGAATAATATATCATACATTACTTATATACGTTATTTATTTTACGGCCATACTCAGAGACTGTAAGGCATTCCTTACTGTCTCTAAGTAAGTGGCCTTAGCAGGTATCTGTAAACTTATTTTGGTAACAAAATAAGATACAAATATTCTGGTATATCTGATGTTTAAAACATTTTTTATAAGTACGCTAATTGAAAACAAAATAGTGTCGCGTTCAAATTAATCTATCAGCAGCTCAGTAATTGTCTGGGAATCAGACGAGCTTTGGCTCACTACAGACGCTTCGGCTTTTGTTCCTAGGTCGGTTATAGAAACGCGGTCGACCGAGGCGCCAAGATCTAATAATATTGGCGTTTGTAGTAGCGTGTTTGCTTTATCTATACCTTCCGTACATAGGTTGAACGTAAATCGTTTCGATTTTGAAGATACATATAGACGTTTTAATGCATTAGAAGAAAAGGGAGATTCGAGCGGTGGGAAAACAAATGAACAACGACGCCCATAGATATCCGCAACACCAGAGGAACTACAGATGTGTATAATTAATGTTATATCCGATTTAATCTGCTAAGGGCCTGTCCCACCAAATTGTAAATCTGATAACAATGTAACGTATAAAATATGTGATGGAAATATCGGATTTTATTACCTTATCTGACATTGATGTCATTTTTAAGCTATCTGAGCTATCAGCCAGTGGTGGGACAGGCCTAATACTTGCATCCAATCTAAATAATTTGTGTACAATGTAATACAGCGTGAATATTAAAATCAATCGTATGTTAGTTAAAGCCAGTAGTGCATTGCAAAAGATAATACCGATGTACGACGACAATAGAATCAGGAAGTCTATGTTTATCTGATCCGATCAGACTATCGTTTTATGGATTTGTGACTGTAACACAATGTAATAGAGGTCATTTTTCAATGCATGTGCAATGATAGTACTACGTTAATGTTTTGTAGTGTTTTGTTTGTTTTAATAGAAATTAAAATTGTGTAAATAGGCTATGTTGAGGATTTTTTTGTGGTTGTTACTTTAATAAGACTTGTATTATTTTAAGTATTTCTGTTTCGATAAACGATAAAATAAATTGTAAACTTAGCGTTTAAGTTCAAATACTTTATTTCTTAAGTTAATTAAGTTTACAAACAAAAGTAATCTACGGTTTATTTCTATTTTTCTCCGGATAATGGTCTCAAATTAAATTCGAGCCTAAATTATTTATTCACGATTCGCAGTCTGAACTTTAACTTGAAATAAACGAAGCTTAAGTTGAAATCTTAATAAATTAGCATTCAAAAGTTGTGCTAAGATATTTAAGTAAGTTTCACGTTTTCTTTTGCAACCTTCATTACGTTTGCAATCAGTTAATGAAACCTTTAAGAGAGAGAGAAAAGTTCTGAATATTTCAATTTCCAACTAGTTTTGTTAACCTTAGTCCAAAACAGGCCTAAAACGAAAAGAACGCGTCGGTCTTCTACTTCATGGTTTTTTTCTGCTTTCTGTTTTAATTTTTATTTATCTAAGTAATTTCTTCGTAAACCATAAATACTTAATAAATGGTAATTTAAATTTAACAGTTGATGGAACTTAAAAAAAAATGTTGACTATAAAATTAAAAGTATAGGCATTTTTAACGAGTCCTTAAAAATGCGGTTAAGTGGTAGTTTTCACTGACTATTTCACAAGTGTGCACTTCCACTAGGAAGAGGTCTGCAATGACAGATTTTTTTCGTCGTAATTTTTTTTCGATTCACATAATGTTTAAGCTTAGTTCCGAAGACGTTGATAGTTAAAATAGCAATGTTTCACAAATTATCTACTACGATACATGTACAGAGATATATCGTCTCTCTCAGTTCCTTTATAAAAACAGAGATGGCAATAGATTTTTGTATACTATCGTCTTATGGTAAGACATATCTGGAGATCAATACCAATTATGGTAACAACCGCGATCTTTATGGAACAGTTTTTTTCATTTGAATAAATAATTAAATAAATAAGACTTTTATCTCCAGAAAAAACTACAATTGAAATCTAATATACACCAACCTTAGAGCTGGTAAAAAATGTGGCAAAAGGTGGTAAGCTGAGCTAATGCAGAGATGTCGTTTCTGCGCTGGTATTCAGCTGAACAATGTATGTTGAATTTAATCATGTCAGAAGGATTTACCACATCTACAGTCAAACGGATACTATGAATGCGGAACTAAATTAGTTCAGCTTAATGTTATGAATGGATGTAATATTTAATGGTATTATAGAGCTGTTAGTGGATTAATTAAACTAGCGTATCACATGATACGTCCGACTGGCACTAACTAGTTTGTGTGAATGGAGTTGTTGAACTGAAGTCGACTACTCGTTTGAACATTGGTGCAGTTTTTAAAGACATTTTGGCGATACAGATAATAGTGTCTTTTTCTTCTAGCTGATGATACCTGAACTCATCTGATCTCCCAATTTACAAATCAAACAACCTTTGATTCTGTGTTTTGCGTATTCAAAAACTTTGGAATATTAGCGATATCGAAGTATAGATTGTGACAGAGAAAATGCTTAAGAGAGTTAATTCAGATATAACTACGGATAGAAATTGAAGTGTAGAACATACTGTGCCGACCCACAATAGGGATAAGGGCAGGTTGATAACTTTAAAATAATTAAAAAAGCTTCATTAATTTAATTTCCTTTTTTGGGCAGGGGACTGGTGACCTATGCGTAAGATGCATTCCCCTCGGGCAAAAAAAAGGGGGACTGGTATCCAACTCGACACTGGCCCAATCCCTTAAGGGAGTGCCATAGACAAGAAACTGAACTAAACTGACTGGTGTCTAAACTAGGTATCCTGTGTGATGGATCACCAGGCTCCCAACCCACAGACAACAAGGAAACGGATAACAGAAACATTATCAAATATTAAATGATGTATACTTTCGAAATGTTATTACTAGATACTTTTGTCACTGTAAGCAATCCTTTATTATGTTCTGAAGAAAATACTTCTTAACAAATATTTTATTCCACTTTAATTTAGTAATCAAACATTTGATTAAACTAAAGTAACATTTACTTACATTCATTTAGTAGGAATACAGCTAGACGTACATATGCTTTCAGTGCAATCTTGATATCCCAGCCATCCCTCGGGACTACAACTCATTTTACTCACTCCACGCGTAGCGAGCTAGCCTGTTTATATTAATGTAAAATGTTACGCTACGTTGAGAAAAGATCGTATTTTATTTTAAAGAAATCATACTAATTAATGGGAGAGTTTAAATGGATGGATGTTTGTAGCATAAACGGCTGAACAGTTGTCAATGAAGTTTAGTATAGATGTAGAGGATCGTCTAGAAGAACACATAGGCTCACTTTTTTTTAATTCTACGCGAAAGGAGTCGCGGGCGAAAGCTAGTAAATAGTAAAGATGATTAAATTCGCTAATTTTTCACATTAGAACTAAAGCTGTGTTCAATTTCAAGTCAATTAAAAGGATGCCTAGTTTTAGTTCCTAATCTCGATCCTTGATAAATATAGTTTGTTTAAAAAAACATTAAAAACAGCTATTTTCTCAATACAAATATCCGTGTTTATAAGCTATTTATTATGTCAGTATTACAAACTATGTACAAGTATCGTACTTGGATCAGTTTTTAAGGTAACTTATGAACTCGCGGAATTTTTATTGCTGTTGTACAATTTGTAATACAGCTATCCCATAATTATAGACGATTCAAACTTGTAACTCCAAAGGTATCATTTCGATTATTTATGCGATTTTTGCATGACTCAATATATTGCGGAAAACTTCGGTTTTCGTGTTATTGCTGTATTTTAAGCAAGAGGTTTAATTTTATTTGTAATTTTAGACGGTTCTTGTAGTTACGATTCTTATACACATATGAGAAAGTCAATACCCGGAAAAGTAGAGGGAGCTCCGTCTTCGGGTGATGCGCTCACTGCTTGAAGGATTCAAAGTCATAGCAGTTTGGAAATACCCAGAAGACCATTCTACGACGTGGGTATGCGAGGCAAAAAAAATCGCACGGTCCCGAATTACCAGTCATTTATATTTATGGTGAAAAAAAATTTTAGAAACATATTTCGATATAGACGTAGTTGTTGGACCTAAATATTTTTTACACCCAATATTTTTTATGTAAGTATATTTTAAACACTGTATAAGTCTCAGTTTATTTAACACACAGTGGAACGTAATGCCTCTATTACTGAACATTCTAGTTTCGCAGTTCTGGGAATGTGCTTTCTCCGTCAAAGGAAGCATTCTATACGTTTGCTTGCATCACATTTCAGTGTCACTAAACTAGGAATGTATGCTTATCTGTCTGTAGTTTTAGTATCATAGAGTCAATGGTTTGTTTAATTAAAAGTACTAATTAGTAAATGGTTTCGAAGAAATATTTTTGTAGCTTAACAATTATTCAAGTTATGAGATTATTTTGCTGTCATGCTACGACTTTTTGTCGTTATAATTTTTTCTTATATTTACAAAATGTATTTCGATACCGTAAAAGTATTTTTAAATAGAACTTATTCAGAAAACATGACTATCGGTCGAATATTGAAACGCGTTAGTACTCCGCTTCGTAACCGCTTAGAAAGTGACAGACGTCAAAATTTTATTGCGATTTGGATTTTAGAAGTTATCATTTAAGACGCTGTTACATTTAAATGTCGTTTCAGTATTATAAGTGTCCTAGTATTTCTTACATGAATCGAACTGTTGTTCTCAAACATTATGCTGCAGGGAAATGGGTGTGACTGACAACTCGGTTATTATAAACAAACATTCAAAACAGCATTATGTTTCAAGAGTTCGACGTAAAGACGGAATCATAAAACTTCTGAATGGAATCTGTAATGTAAATAAATGACAGCTGCTTCAAAAGCAACCGCTCGAAGATGTTTTCGAAAGTTGGGAAAGTTGGAAAAACAATTCAAATCAAATGAACTCTTGAAAATATTGTCCTATCCTAAAATTTAGTTGTAAAGTAAAATAATCTTATGATTTGCCTTTTGTTATTTCTTTTCTCTCCCAATGAATATATGTAATGAGTTTTGTAAATGGAGAATGGACGATTAAATCTATTTACTTTGGCAAAACGTAGTCAAAATATAATATTTTGAACAAACACGGGTATGGTCGGGAAAGAAAACCTTGATCGGTTTTTAAAAATACATCCCTTTTTACCGATTATATAATACACTTAAGTACCTTTTATAAACTAAATTTTAAAATGAATTTGACTCAATATTTTATATGCTAATAAATTCTGTTTCAAAAGAAAGGTATTTAATTGATTTTCTGTGTGTAAATATTGTGTATAAGATGACAACTACTTTTATTCTGACTGTACTTTCCTTAAAATATAGTTATGATTTATCTATTTGTTTTTGTTACTGGTTGTTTGCAATAAAATGGCACGTACAGCCCTTATGAAAAGCCGTCGGCCGCCCGCCCGCCCTACCAGTGCCTGTCCCGCTGCCGAGCTTGACGCACGTTACCGCGTCACGCCGGCGTATCGACCGCGTGTTAGTGACGTGACAAAACGTGTTGATTGCTCCCCTTTCACGTGCTATCAAATACTTTTAAAGGTAAGTCAAACTTTGTAAGAGTAAAGAATGAATCATGAAAGGACTAAAAATGGACGACAAACAATTTGTAAACAATTGAATTAAATGTTTTTATTTTAATGTTAAGATTAGATAGTATTAATAAATATTATCTTGTCTTATCTATATTAAGATATTGTTTTATTTTTTTATTGTAATTGTAAATAGATTGTGTTTTATTTTTGAACATTGATTCATTATGTTGGTGTGTTTGAATGCAGAGTTTTTTACTCCATGCTTTTAGCAAGAGCGTGTTGATTACAAACAATACTTCATTTGCGTTCGTGTTTTAAATTGAAAATGTTGGGAAAATTTTATATTGAAAGCATTGCATTGTTTGTATCCTAGGTAAGTTTGCGTCGAATCATTTTGAAAAGTTTCTACGTTGTGAATGGGTTTTGTCTTACATCTGCGTTCACAGTCGGCACATTCAACAAGTTATACTTGTTCCAATACAAATACAATACGTGTATTGAGTAAAGCGTTGAGCACTCTTTAATGTTTAACTCTGCTAAATTTCATTACTTTTTTACACAACAGATGGCGTTATTTTATGATACGTGGATTTTTGGTTGAGTATTAGATGTTCTCTACCATTGATAAAACCTTTTACAGTTTGTGTTTGAACAAATATGAGATTTTTAATTATGCTAATAAAATGCAAAGATAAAATAACGGCCGAGAGACGTGCACTAACTGAAAACAATATATTTTCTTTACTTTGCATATTCAGTAATATTTTCTTGGCTAAGCAGTACTTTCAATAACAAATGCCCTCGCGTCGTGTGACTCTACCATTATTATTTGAATCACTCACATATATCATATTAAAGAAAGACTACGGCCAAATATTGAAATGAACTGCAATACTTAATATTTAGCAAAATTTATAATAAAATTAAATGCAAAAAAATCACCTTAACTTAGGGTAGGCTCCGAGCTCCCCGGTGGGGAATTATAGTGAGCTGGTGATGATGATGATGAAATGAAAAAAAATATAAGTTTTCGGACAAAACACAGGTATAAGAGGAGAGTTTTTGGAAAAGTTAGAGTTAAAAAAAAAACATATTATTTTAAAAATAATTTAACTGTCTAAAATAATTCATTTACGGTAATTTACAAAAGTGGCGCCGATAGCCTAAGCGAGCGTTCGCACGGACGCGAAAACGCTAGGCGGTAACTATGTGTCAAAATAGAACGTATGGGATTGTATGAAGCTGTTCA
>NW_013525102.1:6264729-6271556 GCF_000836215.1 Papilio polytes
CACCTATCTCGTGGGCGTAAAAAGTCTGCTGACCTTGAACTTTACCGCGGCGTACAAAGTCTGCCCGTGCGAACGCACGCTAATGGTTTGGTGGACAGTAACGATCTTGCGGTCGAGGGTTCGAATTCAGTCTTCATGAATCATATCCTAGAGCTTATTTGGAATGGTTAAAGGAAATATTAGTAGATTATCAATAAACTGTAATAATATATTTTTAAAAAGATACAAAAAAGGTGAATTTTAAATTGCGTATAATGGAACAAGCAGCAAGATATAAACAATAAGTATGTAAAAAAGATACCTAGTGCTAATTTTAATTAAAACTCGTCTTATTGCGGATGAACGCCACTGATAGTTACTGGCTCATGATAGGTACGCTCTTAATATTAACTTACTTTAACTTTGTAATCTTATTTAAGTTATAACTTAGCGTAGAAACTGTTCTACTAGTTGTTAACATTCTAGTAGTCTATATTCGCTATACATTGCAATGTCATTTTAAAAGTTTATACAAATTTTTTGCCAAGTCGGATTGATTAGACGAATTGTCAACAATTAATGGGTCAAATTTAATTTAATAATTTAATTTGTCAATTGTTTTTGATCTTTTTTAACTGATTATAAATTGAATTCGACTTGGAGTGTATTTTGGTGTTTGACGTGATTTTTCACTTAAGTATGTTTGTCTGTCGTGTGAATAAATTATGAATTTACGTCGAAAAGCGCTCGAAGAAGCAAGATCAGGATCTATTTGTTTCATATCTTGTGTTCTTTTACTTTTATTTCCAAAATTCAAAAACATTTACTATATCGTGATATAGAAAGTCATTTATTGTAGACTGTTATTATTTAATCATGTAATAGCACAAAATATTTTAATATTTTCGCAATCAAACTTTGTAAACATAATTAAACATTCAGGTGCTGCAAATCTGGTCCCTTTGCTGGTAATTGATGTTTACCTTGGGACGCAGCGTACGTCAAAGCCCCATGCGGGTAGCTGAAACTTTTATAAACTCGATAGAATTGTAAAGCGTTTTGTATAAATTAAATTGTCTATTTAAAATAACTTGTAAAAAGTATTATATCAAATACACGTGCATATTAAATTTATAACTGTCATTATTTGAATAGATACATATATTTTTATTACTAGCTTTCGCCCGCGACTACGTCCGCGTTGAATAAAAAAATTAGATAGCCTATGTTACTCGTGGATAATGTAGCTTTCAATTAGTGAAAGACTTTTTAAAAACAATCCAGTTTTTTTAGCCTATTCATTAAAATCAAAGTTTTACTTTTTATAATATTAGTATGACGAAACCTGATGAGGGTAGGTTGAGATCTTGGTATCTTAGACTATGACACATCTACAGCTTCGAAATGTCGTCACTATAAAGTCTAATAGTGGTAAGAATCTCGTTTGTTTTGAAATTTAACACTAACCAAGTGAGTTTTGTTATGAAAATCGTCGCAACACTATATCATCGGTATAGATGTCCGTCTTTTTGATATCTTTTTTTTAATTGACGGGGGCGACACGCACATCAAGATTTTTCCCCTTCCTATGCGTCTCCTCCGCCGTCAAATACACGTTCCCTTCCCAACCTATTCTTATGGGAAAAAGGGGGGGAAAGAAAAGGGACTAAATTTGGGTCTCCAGCACCACATTCATCAGACGAAACGCGGAATTGCTACCACTTTGAGCCTGTCTTCTGTGTGGTCGTGGTCAATGTCATTTAGGATAATTAAGAATAGCGCGCCATTTGGGAGTAAGTGGCCTGAGTGTTGAAGTTACAATTATATTAATTTATAAAAAGATTTTTAGTAGTGCGTAACGTTAAAAAAGATAAAAAAGAATGCAAGGAAATGTTTAACATTAAAAGTGCCATTAATAACAGTGTCGGCGATGTTTAAAATGAAAAATGGAAGCTCGCGTCAATGATATAATATCGGATACCTTTTAACAATCTTTTATCCATAAATAACGTTTCGGTACTGTTCGTGAACTATTAATACACAAATTGATATATGAAATCAATACTTTTATTGTTTATTTTACATGTTTCATTAATAAATTTTTGTACATAGTAATTCTAACACTTAGAGTTTTTAATTGGTGAATCAAACAGTTAAAAATCGGGGCTACACGAAAATTTCCGAGAAAGTATTCGTGTCATCGACAAAATTTGTTTGTGTACTTTTTGCCCGATAGAGGCGCTGCATACATCTAGTACTTTGTCGATGACGTTACGGATTCTTTTTTGCAATTTTTCATGCTATCTCTAAGTATGACTAACTAGCTGTTCGCGTGCGGATTCATCCGCGTGAAATTGTAAAACTTTATGTTATTGTTTACATTTGTCAAATTATCAATAGAAAATGTCAAAATGACATGACATGACATGACAAACCTTAGCAATTTTTCTTTCTTGATGTTGGCAGTAACTTATGGTCTCTTTCCCACGTTAGGGTTTTTATCCAAAATATTTACCCCCTAAGTTTAATCGCGTGAAAATATATAGCCTAAAGCATGCCGTAAGTGCAGGGATTTTTGTTAAAAAAAGAGTTATTCAAAAATATGCTGTAATCGCTGACATCTTAGGCAACAAAGAAGTGTGTGTTTACGCTTTATTATAATAGTGACTAATAAATAAAATAAAAACTAAAATATTGCACAAGTAATTGTAAAATATTTCTAAGTGTAGCAGTTAAAGTAATAAATTCAATAATGGCTGTGGGAATGAAATGTCAGATTTACATCAACGGGTCTGCGGGCGTAAACTAGTTTAGTTTCAAACCTATTAAGCACGCGCGTCACTTGTCATGTGCTGTTTTAATTAATCTACTAACACTTAGCTCCGTACTTTATTAAATATTGCGACCATTCACAATATCAAGCCTAAATAATTCCCATATTACTCGCATTTGTAAGATAACTAGACTTCGCCCGCGACTCTATCCGTATGGATTAAAAAAAAACTAAAGTGAGTATCCTATGTCTTCTTCCAGACTATCCCCTTACGTTTATACTAAATTTAATAGAAATCCACACGTTTAGGCAAGTGTTATAGTAAGAAATAAACAAACTATAACAAACATCCATACAACTAAACTTTCACATTTATAATATTAGTATGATCATATTCAACTCATGAATGTAACTAACATTTACGTTAAAACTTACATAGAGCTATTTCATTTAAAACTAACTACGAAAGACAACATACTATATTGGTTAAAAATTGATGTAACCATAGCAACCGACAGTCCTGGTCCTCAGAGTACGTTAAACCGTGGCCACGTTATTACCGTGAAATAACCGTAGCGACTTTCGTAAAAAGCAAATTTCGAGATGAAAATTTCCCTGTTATTATTACCAGGCTTATTTCCTGGCGGGAGTACATACTCGCGAAATTGAAGTCAGTAAAAAGACTTAACCGCGTTCCTAAGGGCCCCCGAGTTTGAATTAAATGCGTTCTTTTAATAGTTGCGCTTTTTACCTCTTTCCCTACTTTAAATTACTTCATTATTTCCTCTTATTACATTTAATTTACTGTTTTTATAAATTTTAATACTTCCTTTGCCTTACTTTTGATGTCTCCGTAAGGTAGAATACTTAAGAAGATAGGAACTGAAGGGTTTCTTGAGTTTCAAAGCGTAGAACCCAACTCCTGAAAAAAATTTATCGTACCAGACTTGTTATAAGAATAAATTGTCCACTGAAGAATTTATGGAAAAAAATATAGTCGTCCGTATTAGTGACTATTGTTGAAACTTTTAGTACTTAACGAATCGACGGTGAAGCAACTCCGCTTGTTCGCCGAGATCCGAACTCGCCTACAAGTTTACAGAAAAGCATTTTCGACGAATAACTTTGCCTGCGTAACTTTACTTTGAAACTCCTCGCTCCTCGTATGTCTATGTTATTACTGACGTATGTATTATCTTTATTTACATACATAATATTAGAAACCCTTACATTGTTTGATGTCAAATAGCATTTATGTTGTTTATCAGAAATGTATTAGAACGTATATACATTGCTGAAAATATTTTTATTTGACAACTAGCTGTTCCCGTGCGATTTCATCAGCATAAAATTATTTTATTATTTACATGTGTCAAATTGTCAATTGTCAAATGTCAAAATGACATGACATGACAAAACTTGGCAATCTTGCATCAAGGAAGCATCTTATGGTCTCTTACCCACATTAGGGTCATTATCCAAAATATTTACCCCCTTAGTTTAATAGTATGAAAATGTATAGCCTAAAGCGTGCAGTAAGTGTACAGCTTTTTATTAAAAGAAGAATTATTCAAAAATATGATGTAATTGCTGACATCTTAGGCAACAAAGAAGTGTGTGTTTACGCTTTATTATAATGGCATAGATACGCTGTCTTCTGTTCGTTACTACTATCATACTATCATACTGGACCGTTCTATCCTGCTCCGTTCTACCTTCGTGTAAAACTAGCATTAAGGTTTTGACCGAGTCGGTCTTAATGGACAAAGTTCTTCGCCGACAAGTTTTACCCACAAGGGATCGAGTCGGTCTCTCAGCCACTTATAGGCTTCGCAAATTACACAATTAACTATGTATTTGGAGTAATTAGTTTAGCGGAAACTGAACACTTTAACGCTAATTATAATATCTATTTCTCATTGTAATTCCCTGTGGAGGCACAGTATTACTCGTCCAAGCATATTTCCACCTTCATATGTGTTTTCGTTTCCTTTACATTAGTAAGCACATTCTTCTTTCATACAATCTCTTTACTTTCTTGATTATCTCATTGATTCATCCCTTATACCTCAACCCTACGGTTGGCAATATTCTGCAGTAGCTGGTTTACATTATGCCAGTAAAGTTGGACAGTATTTTTAAGTCACCGCTGGCTTCCAACTGGAATTATGTAAATACTAACTAGTTCCAATGAAGTCATACAGTTTTGCGGTACTGGCCAAATGTAAACCAAGCATCTATACTATTAATATAAAGCGTAAACATACACTTCTTTCTTGTCTAAGATGTCAGCAATTACAGCATATTTTTGAATAATTATTTTTTTAATAAAAACCTTACACTTACGTCACGCTTTAAGCTTTATATTTTCACGCCGTTAAACTTAGGGGTGAATAATTTGGATAAAACCCTAAAGTGGGAAAGAGACCATAAGTTGTTGCCAATATCAAAGAAGCAAGTTTGCTATGGTTTGACATAATGTCATGTCATTTTGATATTTGATATTGATAATTTGACAAATGTAAATAAAATGAAATTTTCATGCGGATGACGCCGCACGGGAACAGCTAGTAATGAATAAATTCCAGAAAATCATTACTCTACAACATTGTTGTAATCAATAATGACATCATTCCACTCAATGTCCTGCGCTATAATGTTATTATGTTGCACGCGCAACGCCGCCGTGGAATATTATATTATGCTTTAGGAAACGCCAGTACATTACTAAACCTAACTATTTCCTGAAATTCAGGAACAGTTAAACCGTAAGCCGTTAATTAGGGAAATGCGCTATACGGTTATGTTTGCGCCTGGTTATATGGTTTCTACCAGATGTGAATGTTTTAAATAGTTTGAAAATAATATAGTAAATGCGCATTTACTTATTGGCTGTTCTAAGATAGTTAATTTATAGAAATCAGGACTCATTAAAAATCGGTTTCCCAGTTACTTTTACCTAACTATTCGTTAGTTTTTTTTGTTTTGATAACGTCATGAAATGCGTTTCCGAATTATATAACATGAATTATACTCCATTGAAACTTACGAGTAGTTAATCTTACTAATGTTATAAATGCGAAAGTTTAGATGTTTGTAGCCTAAACGGCTCAACGGATCTCGATAAAATTTGGCATCGACGTAAAGAATAGTCTGGAAGAACACATAGGCTACTCACTTTTGTTTTTTTAATTCCACGTGGACGGTGTCGCGGGCAATAGATAGTGATAAAATAAATGGGAATTTCAGAAACCATTAAATTAACATTTTTAATGTAAACGAAATCCCTGGTATTTTAAGATTTTATTCAAAAATGAAAATTTTACTTAACTAATTAACTGAAAATTTATAGAAAAAATTTCCACTTCATGATTACAACAATTATTACAATATTTTACAGATACAAAGTGGAAATAATTTAATTTGAAAGAGGTACATTGTATAGTGAAACTAAATCCCCTTGAATACTAAAGGGTTCGAGAGTAAAATAAAGCTTTCAGAATGGATTCCAGTCTGTTACTATCTTGTTACTTGAATAATCCATTTGATTAAATTGTGAAGTAGGCGACGAGGTTTCTGCGTACAGCTTAAGTATCCAGTTAATTCGAATTCTATTCTAAATCAAATAACACACGAAGAGCTTGTCTATTATTGAAAAGTACTTGAGTTTATAGTTAAATCTTTATTGAAGATAGATATTTTTAGGTTTAATATTTTTTTTTCTTAGGAGATTTTGATTCAATTTTTTTTTCGATACTCTTTAATTTAAATTTAAAGAAATGTTTTTTTAATATTCGAGTCTTTAAGTTATATTATCTGTACTTTAAATAATTGTATCAATGATTAGCTGATGCTCGCGACTTCGTCCGCTTGAATTAAAAAAAAACAATAAAATGTATAGCCTATGCTACTCATTTATAAAGTAGCTTTTTAATGGCTAAAGATTTTTTTGAATCGGCCCAGTAATTTTTGAGTTATTTCATTATATAAAAAAAACAAAACCGACTTCCAAACAAAATACACGAAAAACAAAACAAAATGCACTAAAAACAAAACAAAATACACCAAAAACAAA